>NC_134353.1:627341006-627531006 GCF_048569485.1 Anomaloglossus baeobatrachus
TTGTCTTTGAAGATGCTCTGCTACGCCTTCCTGAGTTACTGAGCTAGCAGCTTGTTTGACAGTGCAGTATTCCATGTTGGTGATGATTACTGAGGTGTTTCTTCTTACTGGTAATTGCTCAGGTTTCTTACTGAGCATGCTCGCCTAGAACTTTGCCAGTTATATTTTCTGGTTCTGCTGTTATACTGTTGCCTCTGCTAGTGTTCTGATCTTTGTGTTCTGACCCCAGATTGTTATTTTACTTTTCTCTACTCGCTCCCTGTTCCAGTCATGACCTCTTGCTTATTGACCTCGGACCGTTACCTGACGATATCTTTGTTTCCTCCCTGAACCTATTATGTGCTCTCCCGGATTTCTGACCCTCAGATATTGACCTGACTACGCCTCCGTTTACTCCTTGTGATCATATTTGTCCTCCTGTTACAAGACCCAGCTTTCCTGACTACTCTTCCATCCATTCTGTCCATATGTTGTGACTGCATCCCAACAAGAGCATAGTTTTGCCTCTATGCAAGTCACTAATCAACCCAAGTTCTGATATCATAACTAGGCTTGTTTCCCTTAAGAAAGATGGCGAAACACGCGTTGGGAGCTTCCCTGGGGTCACTGGTATGTGGCTATTTGTCATATGATATTGACTGTGTGTATGATATAGATATTTCTTCTGTATATCACTTCTGTATATTACTACTGTGGATAATCATGGAGGTGTGGTCACCTTTTCACTTAGGCTGAATATGTTCAGTGTATCAACTTTTTATTATTTTAGTTTAGTTCAATATACTGTTTGTTTATATACAAACAGTAAATCTTTCTACACAATGCACTTTATGATTGCTACCACTATATATTTATTAAGTGAATGATGGCTATACACTGAACAGATTACCTATTCTATGACCATTTCACTTAGGCATTACAATGACAGTCAGTGTGCAATAAGTACCACATATGTATGGAGATATTTTTTATAGAATTGCATAGGCCTATTATACCTTATATATTCAGTATTTAATTGATCAGCACTTTGCACCTTACTGATGTATATTTATTAATTTATTATGATATTCTGAATATTTATCAAGTAATTCCCTATTCAACTGTCTGAACTATTTCCCTACAATCATGTTGGTATAAAATACAGGCATATTTTCAACATATAATTCACTATAGACCATTTATGACATTGATCATTTATTCATTTATTTATTTATTTATAACCAATTACCAGGTGACTTACCCTTGGGTAATTTATTCTCACTGTATATCCTCTCCATTTTATTTTATCTGTATATTTTAATATCCAATTTTTCTATAAAAAAATTATTGTGATTAAATTATGTGTTTCAGTACAATTTTTGTAGGTATAGTTGAACATATATACTGGAATCATTAATATGGTTTTTGGTATATTGACAACATAACTAGTCTTCCAGCTAGGGTTTCTTTGAAATGCCTCAAAATAATCAAATATTAACAGAAAAAAAAGGCCAACAGTATTTACCTGCCCAGGTCTCAGAAACTAATGCACTAGCAGGATGCAGCAGCCCACCATGATAAAGGTAGAGACAACATAGGTGCAAAATACAGATGAGACAACCACTCTCAATCTACTAAGTCATGTAGAGGGTGATTGCTTAGAACTGCTCACAGATAAGGCTTGTATAGGATGCTGGTCACACACATCACACAAATGTGGTGTAGAGTGCCTGGCTTACTGCCTATTAGTGATGCCATTCTGTTAGATCAGTCAGGCTGCCCAGCACTCTCTAAGTGCATGCCAGTGGGACAGACACCCATCATAGGCTAGTTTCACAGATCCTTCTTTTCGTCAGTTTGGCAGATCCGGCACACTCCAGAACAGTATGATACAGTACAGTGGCAGCGCTGTAACTTCCGCGGCGCATGCTCCGGTCACATGACAGCATGTGACCGGAGCTTGTTGCGCTGCCTCTGTACTGTATACACTGTACTGGAGTGCACCGGATCCGCCAAACCGGCGTAAAAAAGGATGTGTGAAACTAGCCATAGGTGGTCTTGGCTAAATCCTGCTTTTGCTTTTACTTTTACCATAGGTGGATTACAGAACCAAGATAGGTTAACAATGATGACATAAAGGCATCTGATACGCCAAGAGGACAGAATCAAGTGTTTCATCATCTCAGACAGCAATTCATTGCTGTTCGAGCAGGGAGGCTTTGGAACTCTGTACGGGATGATGTTGTGATGGTTGATTCATTAAGACAGTTCAAGTTGGACCTGGATAATGTTTTTGAAAAATCTAAGATTACAGGTTATGGATATTAGATTTTATTGTTGATTGTCATATATGTAGATGGGTTGGAATTTTCTCCAAATCTAGAACAGTTAATATCAGCCTTAGGGGGTCTTTTGCCTTCCACTGGATAAGCACGTTAAAACTATAACTTGTTGGACCTTTGAAAACTATAACTTGTTGGATCTTTGATTTCTTCTAACTAACAACTATGAAACTATATTGCTCATATACATATGATAAAATACAAACTCAATCTCACTGCAACCATAGTGCATCATGCAGATGTTACATGGATGGTAGGCATGATCAAATCTATTCAAATTCAACAGGATCAACAACTTTTTCTAGTACTGTTCCATATGTCCTCAAAAGATGTGCGACACAGTCTCCTAGGACTGTGTCCAACCCATTTGAAGTTCTTTAACACAAGCACATTCTTAGGTATGTCTTAATGACCCCTCCATAAAAAAAGGTGGTTACCTACTAGTAACCAACAGCCTACTTAATAACACAGTACTCTGACAGTTATGCTTTTAAAAATCAAGAATATTACACAAGTTATCTATATTTGGATTTGTGATCAGACAGACTATTCTTTAAAGAACACTAATTCAGACTGATGCCGTCGCTGTCAGAGGTAACATCAATCTACTGTGATTGAAACAAGTGATGTGCAATATATTCAATTACACCCTCCACTTTCTTGCCACTAATATCCGTGCCAAAGGCAAAGGGGGCCAATTGTGGCCTTTATTTGGTGTTACTATTGCCCAGACGACTGGTGCTTTTACTGTTCCTAGCAGTTCCAGTTTGTTCGAAATGCAACTGGTGTTACAGATTTTAATGTTGTGATGGTGTAATTTGTCTTTTAAGAAGTTATGCAATAAAGAATAAAAGAAAACTATTTAAATGGTGCTGGGTTTACACTTTTTTCTGGCTCCTGTAGGTAGGCACATGTACAAAAAGCAAAATATGGCAGCAGGTATCAGTACAGTTATGGCATGCATCGTTGTCAAACTAGATTATTTTAATGTGTGTGAAAACAGACATCCACAGATAAACATTTTTGTATATATACTGTACTATATATACAGTGCCTACAAGTAGTATTCAACCCCCTGCAGATTTAGCAGGTTTACACATTCGGAATTAACTTGGCATTGTGACATTTGGACTGTAGATCAGCCTGGAAGTGTGAAATGCACTGCAGCAAAAAAGAATGTTATTTCTTTTTTATTTTTTTTTTTTAAATTGTGAAAAGTTTATTCAGAGGGTCATTTATTATTCAACCCCTCAAACCACAAGAATTCTGTTTGGTTCCCCTAAAGTATTAAGAAGTATTTCATGCACAAAGAACAATGAGCTTCACCTGTTTGGATTAATTATCTCTTTTTCCAGCCTTTTCTGACTAATTAAGACCCTCCCCAAACTTGTGAACAGCACTCATACTTGGTCAACATGGGAAAGACAAAGGAGCATTCCAAGGCCATCAGAGACAAGATCGTGGAGGGTCACAAGGCTGGCAAGGGGTACAAAACCCTTTCCAAGGAGTTGGGCCTACCTGTCTCCACTGTTGGGAGCATCATCCGGAAGTGGAAGGCTTATGGAACTACTGTTAGCCTTCCACGGCCTGGACAGCCTTTGAAAGTTTCCACCCGTGCCGAGGCCAGGCTTGTCCGAATAGAGTCAAGGCTAACCCAAGGACAACAAGGAAGGAGCTCCGGGAAGATTTCATGGCAGTGGGGACATTGGTTTCAGTCAATACCATAAGTAACGTACTCCACCGCAATGGTCTCCGTTCCAGACGAGCCCGTAAGGTACCTTTACTTTCAAAGCGTCATGTCAAGGCTCGTCTACAGTTTGCTCATGATCACTTGGAGGACTCTGAGACAGACTGGTTCAAGGTTCTCTGGTCTGATGAGACCAAGATCGAGATCTTTGGAGCCAACCACACACGTGACGTTTGGAGACTGGATGGCAGTGCATACGACCCCAAGAATACCATCCCTACAGTCAATCATGGTGATGGCAGCATCATGCTGTGGGGCTGTTTCTCAGCCAAGGGGCCTGGCCATCTGGTCCGCATCCATGGGAAGATGGATAGCACGGCCTACCTGGAGATTTTGGCCAAGAACCTCCGCTCCTCCATCAAGGATCTTAAGATGGGTCGTCATTTCATCTTCCAAGAAGACAACGACCCAAAGCACACAGCCAAGAAAACCAAGGCCTGGTTCAAGAGGGAAAAAATCAAGGTGTTGCAGTGGCTTAGTCAGTCTCCTGACCTTAACCCAATTGAAAACTTGTGGAAGGAGCTCAAGATTAAAGTCCACATGAGACACCCAAAGAACCTAGATAACTTGGAGAAGATCTGCATGGAGGAGTGATCCAAGATAACTCCAGAGACCTGTGCCGGCCTGATCAGGTCTTATAAAAGACAATTAATAGCTGTAATTGCAAACAAGGGTTATTCCACAAAATATTAAACCTATAAACCTAGGGGTTGAATAATAATTGACCCACACTTTTATGTTGAAAATTTATTAAAATTTAACTGAGCAACATAACTTGTTGGTTTGTAAGATTTATGCATCTGTTAATAAATCCTGCTCTTGTTTGAAGTTTGCAGGCTCTAACTTATTTGCATCTTATCAAACCTGCTAAATCTGCAGGGGGTTGAATACTACTTGTAGGCACTGTATATATATATATATATATATATATATATATATATATATATATATATATATATATAGTATTAGTGTGGTGTGTACAGATGCAAAATTTGTGAGCAGTTAAATGTGTTGATTTTGGGGAATTCTCTGTTGTATTTTCAAAAACATTACTTCCCCCTTCACAAAAAGATTTGTCCCAGAAATAAAAAAAAACCCCATCAAAACAGTCACTTGTGAATACCAAGCTTATCGCTTCTAACAAATAAAGAGTTTAGATTTTTTTTCTGTAAATAATTTTGTGTTGCCTTGTGTCTTGAGGTATTCTGCTCTTAAGGACCAGTCACACTAAACAACTTACCAGCGATCCCAACAATGATACAACCTGATAGGGATCGCTGGTAAGTTGCTAGGAGGTCGCTGGTGAGATGTCACACTAAGTGACGCTCCAGCGATCCCACCAGCAACCTGACCTGGCAGGGATCGTTGGAGCATCGTCGCTGCACGGGTTGCTGGTGAGCTTGCCACACAGGCAGATCTCACCAGCAACCCGTGACCAGCCCCCAGCGGCGCGTGGAAGCGATGCTGCGCTTGGTAACTAAGGTAAATATTGGGTAACCAACCCGATATTTACCTTGGTTACCAGCGCACACCGCTTAGCGCTGGCTCCCTGCACACCTAGCCAGAGTACACATCGGGTTAATTACCCGATGTGTACTCTGCTACGTGTGCAGGCAGCAGGAGCCGGCTTCTGCGGACGCTGGTAACCACAGTAAACATCGGGTAACCAAGAAGCCCTTACCTTGGTTACCTGATATTTACCTTCGTTACCAGCGTCCGCCGCTTTCAGCTGTCAGTGCCGGCTCCTGTTCTCTGCACTCCTAGCCACAGTACACATCGGGTTAATTACCCGATGTGTACTCCGGCTACGTGTGCAGAGAGCAGGGAGCCGGCACTGACAGCTGAGAGCGGCGGACGCTGGTAACGAAGGTAAATATCGAGTAACCAAGGTAAGGGCTTCTTGGTTACTCGATGTTTACTGTGGTTACCAGCGTCCGCAGAAGCCGCCTCCTGCTGCCTGCACATTCAGTTGTTGCTCTGTCGCTGTCACACACAGCGATGTGTGCTTCACAGCGGGAGAGCAACAACTAAAAAATGCCCCAGGACATTCAGCAACAACCAACGACCTCACAGCAGGGGCCAGGTTGTTGCTGGATGACAGCAACATCGCTAGCAGCATCGCTCCTACGTCACAAAAGTTGTTCCTTAGCAACGATGTTGCTAGCGATGTTGCTTAGTGTGACGTGGCCTTTAATTCACCAGGTGGCTTGGTCTGACAGGTCTCTTGATGCATTTAAGTTGCTCAGTCACAGCAGGAAGTTGCTCAGTTTTGCTCTCTCTGGTGTCTGGTCTAGCGGGAGTTAATTCCTCCTGGTCTGTGAATTACTGGTTATGAAAGACCTATCACAGCCACCTCCACACTTTAAAAGATGGTGGAAACTGGGGTCCCATGCAAATGATAGTTCTAGCTTTCTCCAGTGACACCAGTCTTGTGCATTTGATCCATCTTTAGTGATCTGTTGTATGCTATTTGGTGTGTGGTGGAAATATCCTTGTTGTTTATTTTCTCCCTGTACTTTACTTCTCCCTGAGCACATATTGTCTTTTGTCCCTGTGTGTGTGCTTGCTGTGAGTTTGAGCTTTGGTTTCTCCTGTTTGTTGCTAATTGTTGGATATATTTCTCCTGTCCCAGCCCACCCCTGGGTGGGGGTGTGGGGGTGTTAGACCAGGGCTTTTCAGGAGTTAGGGTCACGCTGGTGGTCAAGACCTCACCATCATCAAGCGTACCTCTAGAATAAGGGACAGCTTAGGGTCCCAGGTCTGAAGGTAAATCTAGGCGCCACTCCCCCCAGTTACCATATTATACCTCATGACACCTTGCTGCTGCTTTCTAGTGTATTATGAATTAATAAAAAAAGGGTGTAATTGTAATTCAAAAGCAGAACTCATGCCAGCTACATCATATCCCTTATTAATCACCCTGAGTCACTGCTGCTGACACCTCTCTTATCTTTCTCTTCCCCTATCAGTTGAATCTATGTACTGTATTAGGCTATGTGCGCACAGTGCGTTTTTCGCTGCGTTTTTGCGCATTTTTCGGGTGCGTTTTTGGCCTCAAAACTGCATGACTTTGCTTCCCTAGCAAAGTCTATGAGTTTTCATTTTTGCTGTCCGCACACAACTGTTTTTTTAAGCTGCGTTTTTGAGCTTGAAAAAAAAAATAGACATGTCAATTCTTTCCTGCGTTTTTCTGCGTTTTCCGCCCATGCAATGCATTGGAAAAACGCAGCAAAACGCAGAGATCAAAAACGCAGCAAAACGCAGCCAAAAACGCACCAAATCGCAGTAAAAACGCATGCGTTTTTTTATGCGTTTTTTCGACGCAGGTGCGTTTTTGTGCGTTTTTAGCGGCCAAAAACGCACAAAAACGCAGCGTCAAAAAAACGCAGCGTGCGCACATAGCCTTAAGGTGGCTTTACACACTGCAACATTGCAAACGGCATCGCTGTAACGTCACCGGTTTTGTGATGTAATAGCGACCTCCCCAGTGACATTGCAGTGTGTGAAACACATCAGCGACCTGACCCCTGCTGTGAAGTTGCTGATCGCTACAAATCGTTCAGGACCATTCTTTGGTCCTTTGTTTCCCGCTGTGCAGCATGATCGCTAGAAAGTCTCAGTGGGTAAAGGGGACTTAAATGTGCAGGCAGCAGGAGCCGGCTTCTGCGGACACTGGTAACCACGGTAAATATCAGGTAACCAAGAAGCCCTGTCCTTGGTTACCCGATATTTACCTTCGTTACCAGCCTCCGCCGCTCTCACTGTCAGTGCCGGCTCCTGCTCCTTGCACGTGTAGCAGAGTACACATCGGGTAATTAACCCCATGTGTGCTGTAGCTAGGAGAGCAGGGAGCCAGCGCTAAGCAGTGTGCGCTGCTCCCTGCTCTCTGCACGTGTAGCTACAGCACACATCGGGTAATTAACCCGATGTGTACTGTAGCTAGGAGAGCAGGGAGCCAGCGCTAAGCAGTGTGCGCGGCTCCTGCTCTGTGCACATGTAGCTGCAGCACACATCGGAAATTAACCCGATGTGTACTGTAGCTAAGAGAGCAGGGAGCCAGCGCTAAGCAGTGTGCGCTGCTCCCTGCTCTCTGCACGTGTAGCTGCGGGCGCTGGTAACCAAGGTAAATATCGGGTTGGTTACCCGATATTTACCTTAGTTACCAAGCGCAGCATCGCTTCAGTGCGTCGCTGCTGGCTGGGGGCTGGTCACTGGTTGCTGGTGGGATCGCGTCTGACTGTGTGACCTCTCACCAGCAACCTCCTAGCAACTTACCAGCGATCCCTATCAAGTTGTATCGTTGTTGGGATCACTGGTAAGTTGTTTAGTGTGAAGGGGCCTTTATTGACAGCCTGCTACACTAATCGTTTTTACTGCTACAGTTGTACAACACATTACTGTCTGGAGTATTTGTCCAATCTTTTAAGGATTTCTTTTCTTTTCTCACTATCCTAAATCACGCTCATAAAATTCTACTATAATTTGTATAGAATCAAACTGATTTGCTCACCTCTAATGGATATATTGTATAAATGTATTTTAATTTACTTTTAAGTTTCCATAGTCCAACTCATATTGTGTCTTGATAAACAAATACCAAATCTAGAAATATAAAACACATATTAACCATAATAAATATAAAATACTTAAAAAATGAACATATAATTTTGCAATGCCTGGATACTGTAGCCCATGCGACTGCAAGGTGACAACCTGCTCTAGACTTGGGTTACAGTGTAATTAGTGGTCATCTTGCTCGGGTAGCAGTACATCCTTTCTCATAGTGAACATTTTCTGCTCAAACAATCCTTCCTTCCTGTGTGGGGAGTCATGCTATAGTATGTCATTTATTAAAATAGAACTAAGTGCAGCATAAAACAGGCAATTAAAATAATAAGAAAAATGATCCGGCATTGATTCTCCTTTTAAGATAAAATCTCCACAGTCTTTATTAGAAATATTAAAAACATCGTGAAGGCCGAGTATGAATCTTTACATGGAAACTTTACGCGTTTCGGACTACACCATAAAAACAACTAGAGTCCTTAATCATAAGTCTTCCATGTATAACAGAACGTTACTCGTTATACATGGAATACTTATGATTAAGGACTCTAGTTGTTTTTATGGTGTAGTCCGAAACGCATAAAGTTTCCATGTAAAGATTCATACTCGGCCTTCACGATGTTTTTAATATTTCCAATAAAGACTGTGGAGATTTTATCTTAAAAGGAGAATCAGTGCCGGATCATTTTTCCTATTTCCTTCATCCACTAACCGGTTGGGACTCACCGACGGATCCTAGGCACCCGCAAGGTCCAGCAGTCCGGGCAACAGGTGAGCTGAAGAATTTTTCTTTCCTTCAATTAAAACAATAAGCACTTGAGAAAAACATGGCTGCTCTGCTAAGAAGTAAAATAATAAGGCAATTCATGAAGACTGGCATTTAGTATGCCAGTTTTGATTACTTGTGTGCTAGATAAGATGCACCCTTTAACAAATTTTGGCCTATCTTTTAGCTGCTTTTTATTTCCAAAAGAAATATACCTCAGTAAGGAACTTTTATACATTGCCTTCTGGACATCTATCAAGTCAGCAGTCTTCCCCATGATTGTGTAGCCTACTGAACCAGACTAAGGGACCATTTTAAATGCTTAGGAAGCCTTTGCAGGTGTTTTGTGGTAATTATTCTAATTTTCTGAGATAATAACTTTTGGGTTTTCATTGGCTGTAAGCCATAATCATTAACATTAACAGAAATAAACACTTGAAATAGATCACTCTGTATGTAACTAATGACTACATAACATATGTGTTTCCTTTTTTTGTATTGATTTACAGAAATAATTTAACTTTTTGATGATATTCTAATTTATTTAGATGCACCTGTATGTCATAATGTATGCCTTTTTATGAAATTATGAAGACTTTGTGGTCACTTTTGGCCATGTCCTTTCACAGTCGAGGTACATGTCGTTTCAAAAAGTTGGTGGAGTTAGCATAAAAATACCTATCATTGAAAAAAACAATGTACACAACTACAATTTGGAAAAAACCATATACAATAGGACCAATTGAGTTCAATATACGCAAAACAAAAAACCTCAATTTCAATTAAAATTTTAACTTTTATTGATATATTTTAATAGATTGTGTATTATGTACTATGTACTAATTTGTACTGGATCATGTACTATGGACTAATTTTTCTGCAGAAGTCTACCTATATTGGGGCTTAATATTTGATTTTTTTGTCCTGGTTTTCCTGATAGGAAGCTGTTATCTATCAGACAGTGTGATTACATGAGCACTTTGTACTTAATAATACATTCTAGCACTATTGTATGGCCATCCGTAGTGTAATTACTATTTTAATTCACTAACTATCCAGGGCAACTAGAGGGTGAGCCGACGTGGAACGGGGGCGCCCAAAACAGTTACGGCGTCATACCCTCCGTTGGTAGGTAGGAGCAAGGTCCCATAGGGTGCTATAGGGACCCCATATATTTAGCTCTTCCCCTTCATCATCTATGCCCTTTGTGTGTTCACTATTTATGGGTGTCTAAATTTTAAAATATATCAATAAAAGTTTAAATTTTAATTTAAATTGAGGTTTTTTGTTTTGCACAACTACAATTTGCTAAAAAAAAATATCGTGACATTTCATTTCAGCCAGTTTTATAAGAGAAAACTAGTACAAACTGCATTTAGTTAGAGCTTCTTTATTGAACGACAAGTTGTAGGTTTGAATAACATCATTGATTTTATCAAATAATGTACTGAAAAATGGATAAAAAAACAAACAAACCTCCAAGCCAGATGAAACAGTGAAAGAAATGCAATTCCACCATTATTTTTTGTGATTTGTTTATTGATTTATGAGTTCAGTTTACAGTAAAAATTACTTGTCATGATTCTCCAGGTCCAAACAACTACACAAATACTAAATTTGCATACATATTTTTTATTGTATTGAAAAAATTCAGAAGATTAAAAAAAAAAAAAAAGAAATTGTTAGTGTTGACATTTTCCAAGAAACATAACATTTTTATTTTTACAACACATCATCTCTGTAAGGGCTTGTCCTCTGCATGATGAACTGAGGTTTATTGATATTTTTAGGATAAATACAATAATTAGTATGTACAAAATATTGTATTTTTTTAAATTTTTTTTACAGAGAGGAGTGGTGAAAAAAACCCTCAATTCTAGCTTTTCGATTTTTTTTTTCACTCTCTGTACTGCATTTACCATACTGGTTAAATGATTTTATATTTTGATATAGACCATATTTTTGTGGACCTGACTATATCAGATATGTCTATTTATTTATTTATAAAGGAGAGTGATTTTGCCCAACTGTTTTGGAGTTCAGTGTGAAGCTATGTCCATTTGCCTTTTTTCCTCAGTTTTTTTTTTTTTTGCTATTGTTCCAGTTGTTCCAATACACACAAGGGAAATATACATGTGTATGAGAAAACGTGTAATTTCAATAATTTTTTAGGAGAAATGCTTCATTTTCTGGAACAGTTTCAAGGGTGTCAACATTTTCAGGAAGGATGGTATATATATATATACATATATATATATGTTTTTTTATATATATATATATATATATATATGATGTTCTGTGATCCGTTGCTCGCTTGTTCTATATACTGTAATAACACATTATTGTACTATATAGGAAAAATGATTTGCTTTGAATGCTTTGAAGCTCAATTTGTGGCTCTGCTTCAATGGCCTTCAGCAGACCAATGGCTGTCATTTTAACTCCTCACTGTACTTTGTCACCAATGAAAGCTAGTGAGTTTACTTATTAGCAACAACTACATAAAAATTCCGCTGTCAGCAGTTGATAGCAGCATCTAAATGGCTAACAGCAGCAATCAGAGTTCATCTCCACTCATTACTATTAAATTCTTTAAAATGGCACATGTGTCTTTAACATTTTTTGAGACTTCTTAGCTAAAAAAAGACATATTTAATAAAATGTTGCAAAAAGAGTGTGCAAAACTTTTATGATACACATAAAATCACTTAAGAGTGGGATTGGAGTACATTTGCAACAAATTTAACAAATGTTTGATAAGTCGCAATCGATGAATAAGTCAAAAACACATGGATCCCTAAATTTCAATGACAAAAATAAAAAAAACAGGTGAATACATAGAGCGGATGAAATAAGTATTCAACACATCACTGATTTTCAAAGTAAATATATTTCTAAAGATGCTATTGGCATGAATTTCAAACTAGATGTCAGTAACAACCCATCCAATCCACATAGGCAAACAAATCAAACCATTGATGATCAAAAAATAAAGTTATAATGAGAAATGACACAGAAAAACTATTAAACACATAAGGAAAGTTGGGTGCAAAAAGCTATGAAAAGTCATGACACCAGCTGAAATCTATCATTAATTAGAAAGCAAACCAGCTACTCACTTAAAATAATATCAGCTGGTTGAACTGAAGGCCTATTAAAAGGTGTCTCATTACCACACAAGAAACATCTCATGATCGGTAAAACTAATGAGTTGTCTCAAGACTTTCAAAACCTTATTGTTATAAAAAGATACTGATGGCATTGGTACAGAAGGATTTCTAAACTACTGAAGGCTCTAGTGAGAGACGTTGGGCCATATTTCAGAAGTGCAAAAACATAATTTAAGCATAAACTGGTCATGACGAGGTGCTTGCGGCAAGACTTCAGACAGAGGATTCCAAATAATTATCAATGAAGTTGACCAAGATCCAAGAGCCACCTGTGTAGAGCTACAGAAAGGCTTGGGAATCAACAGGTACAATTGTTTCAAATAAAACAATAAGTAATAGACTCAACCTCCATGAACTGTATGCATGCTCACCACACAAGATTCTATTGCTGAACAAAAAGCATGTTCAATCATATTTAATTTTTGCTCAATACCATTTAGACAAGTCTGTGAAATATTTGGAGAATATAGTCTGGTAAGATGAGACCAAAATTGAACTCTTTGGATGCCATCATACACACCATGTTTGGAGATCAAAAGGCACTTCATATCACCCTAAAATCACCACACGAACAGTAACGTTTGCTGGTGGGACATCATGGTGTCTGTCATCCACCAGGATAATGAAGATGAAACGAGGGTGGGCATTTCAGCAAGACAAAGATCCCAAACACACAGCAAAGGAAACTCTCAATTGGTTTCAAGGAAAGAAAATAAAGCTGCTAAAATGGTTCAGCCAATAACCTGACCAAAAATTTATGAAAGACACTAAACCTCAGAGCTCATAGATGGAGACCATGGAACCTTCAGGATTTGAAGCGTGTTTATGTGGACGAAACGGCCAAAATCACACCTGAGAAATATATGCTACTAATTTCTCCACACAGGAGGTGTCTTGAAGCTGTCATCACGAACAAAGGCTTTTGCACAAAGTATTAAATAAATGTAAGTAAGGGTGTTCAATACTTTTTTCCTATGTCATTTCTCATTATTACACCTCACTAAATTTATGGGCCTGCATAGTTTTAGGGCATGTGCGCACGTTGCTTTTTACCTGCTTTTTACCTGCTTTTTTGCTGCTTTTTCTTCTGCGCTGTTTAATGCCAAAATGGATGTGTTCTTCTATTCAAGCAAAGTCTATGGGAATTTGGGTTTCTTGTTCACACTATGTTGTTCAAAATGCTGCCTTTTTGTGGCAGAACTTTGGTCAAAAACTCAGCTTTGCAGTGCAAAACCCAAATGGCAAAAACAATTGACATGTTGCTTCTTTGAAAAGCTGAGTTTTTGACCAAAGTTCTGCCACAAAAAGGCAGCATTTTGAACAACATAATGTGAACAAGAAACCCAAATTCCCATAGACTTTGCTTGAATAGAAGAACACATCCATTTTGGCATTAAACAGCGCAGAAGAAAAAGCAGCAAAAAAGCAGGTAAAAAGCAGGTAAAAAGCAACGTGCGCACATACCCTTAATTTGTTTGCCTGTGTGGATTGGATGGGCTGTTACTGACATGTGATGAGAAGTTCAAATCAATAGCACATTTAGAAATCTATTCACACAGAAAATGTATGACATGTTCAATATTTCATGCGCTGTATAAAGTAGATTTTAAAAAAGGCACAAATTAAAAGAGGAATAAGGTACAAGTGACAAACAGGCAAAAATGCAAAATGTAAACCAAAAAAATGCAAATGCAATAAAGAATTGAGCCCTAAGTGTCTGCCATAGATCCTATGATAATATAAATGTTAGATTTGCTAAACTGAGTAAGAATTGGATTTTTCAGAAATCTTAAGCTGAACATACAAAGAGAAAAGTTGTCAGAACTTACATTATATTGTTGATTCAAACAATATTAGTATCTTTCTTATTTAACTAACATTTTAAAGTGTAAAATAGTATAACATTTTGTTTCATTGGTTTACCTGCAAAGATGTAAGATGATGAACTCACACGACTAAGTGGTTAGTACGAGTATAAATGTGGTTAAGACATATGACGACAAGTTACATGGAACATTTACTTGTACCACTAAGGACTAGAAAAGTGGGCTTTCTTCTATAGAAATTAATCATTACAATAAATGATACAGTAAACCTAACCCATCAAAAACGGAAGTTTGTTGCTTTAATTTACACAATGCAAGTGCTAAGACTGAACTTAAAGTACAATTTGAAGGCCAATCTGTTAAACACAATTTCAATCCTAAGTACTTAGGTGTTACCCTTGATAGAAGTCTAACTTTTAAATCCCATCTGGATAAATTGGCACAGAAACTGAAAGCACGTAATAATATTATTCAGAAACTTTGTAGATCCTCCTGGGGCTCGGCAACATCTGTTTTGAGAACATCTACTCTTGCCCTGGTGTACTCTGCTGCAGAATACTGTGCTCCAGCATGGTTAAATAGCTGTCATGTAAACTTAATTGACACTCAGCTGAACAAATCTTTGCGTATAATATCTGGTGCTATTAGACCTACACCTGTTCACTGGTTACCTGTGCTTAGCCATATCGCACCCGCAAATCTAAGAACACAAAAGCTCCTACTTAAAGAATACACTAAAGTAGTGAATAATGAAAAACTTCCAATACACCAAAATATCAGAGATGTTACAATACAACGATTGAAATCAAGACACCCACCCATCCGAACTGCAATCACCTTGCATGAACAAGACTTCAATTTAGAGGAGAAATGGCGAGAACTCTGGGTCAATGTAGTAGACGGTGATCCCCAAATGTTCCCTAATTTACAAAACCCTCCACCAGGCTTCAATCTACCAAGGAAAACATGGGTTACTCTAAATCGTATCAGAACAAACTTTGGCGTCTGTGCAGATTTTATGTATAAGTGGGGAAAATATGACTCTCCGACCTGTGACTGTGGAGCAGATCGTCAAACTATCCAGCACATTGTTGGGGAGTGCCCCCTGAGATCCTACCATGGTGACAAGAATGATTTCTATATTGTAAATGATAACGCTATTGCATATATAGAAAATCTTGATATTCAACTTTGATTTTTATCCTTTTGATATTTTTCAATCACTGTCTATTGTCTGGTGTTTATTTTTATATGATGGTAAGGTATACATTCATACGATTAAATAAATTACAGTAAATGTTCTATATTGCCCAATGGTAATATACTATATCTATGTTAAGTATTAAACACTGAGATATTAACCCCCATAATACATAGTACCTCTACAAAGAAATGTTTTCTTGATCTGACAAAAAAATTGTCAATTTATATTTGATATCTGTATGTTATTGTTTATCCTAACCGAAACAACAATCTTACCTGAGGAAGTATAGATTATTTATATGACAGTCATATAAGATAGGTGTCTGGCATTCCTTTAAGACTATATTAAGGTCTATTTATGCACAATTTTAAGGAGTATTCCAGTCTTCTTCAATTATCAACTAGCTACTAGATAGATGGTAATGGGTAGTGTTGGTTTTATTGCTGACAGGTTCTGGCTGCCAAATTTTGATCTGGGGGCAATCACAAAGCGGTGGCCCTCGTGTTTCACCAGCTCCTCTCTAGCTTGCTCATATCTGGCAGCTGCATTAAAGCAGCAGAGGTAACAGGCTTTAAACATAATGGTTGCTGTTACATAGATACAGGAACAAAACTGAGCTTCTTACATCAATTTGGGAACAGAACCGCGCCTACAACATAGATACAGCAACAGAACAGGGCTTACTACATAGATACGGGAACAAAACCAAGCTTAGTAAATAAATATGGTACCAGAATTTTTCTTCATAAATACAGGGTCAGAAACACACATCCTTCCTCTGCAGACTTCATCCTCTGGAAAATCTTGTATCATAAACTATTCTTGGTGGTACTCCTTCCATCCTGCTCCATTATCTTCTTCTCTTCTGAAACAGCCCTCTTGTGGAGGTATGCGAGAATGTATTACCCCTATATTCTGACTGTAACCGTGATATACTGTGAGCCATGCATACTTTATAATACGCTCAGACATGGTATCTATTGTATATAGTTGTATATTATGTAATATATGTAAATATTGGTTTCTTTATTTCTCACTTCACAGCGACTATACATGATAAAGGCCGTTGGGCCGAAACGTCCACCATCTTTTGTCGCCATCAAATAAATAATCACTTTTTTGCAAAGAAAAAAACTCTTTGTCATCATTTTATCAACAAGAGAGTGCAGTGTCTATTACATAATACAACATAGAAACAGCAACAGAACAGGGCTTACTACATAGATATGGGAACAGAACCAAGCTTAGTAAATAAATATGGTACCAGAATTTTTCTTCATAAATACAGGGTCAGAAACAAGTTTAATGCATAGATAAGAGAGCACAACTGAGTTTATTACATAGATATGGAACCAAAACAAACTTACTACACTAATACGAGAACAGAACCAAGTTTAGTACATTGATATGCACAGAACTGTGCTTACTACATACAGTAAGTATAGCAACAGAACCAAACTTACTACATAGATATGGGAACAGAATGAAGTTTACTGCATAAATATGGTACCAGAACCAAGCTTACTGCATAGATACAGTAGCAGACCAAACTTGCAGCAGTGATATGGGAACAGAACACGATGTCAGAATAAAAAGTCTGTTGATTGGAAATTGCATACTGAGAAAAGCTGAACATGATACAAATTTTATATAGGGAGGTCCTTTTGCACACCACCTTAAATAAAAAAAAAAAAAACTTTTGTAAACTTTATTTTTACCTTCAAAAATATTTCAAATTTATTTTTAGATTACTATTAGGATTTGGCTGTTTTCACACTCTCTGAACTCGTCATTTTACTTCTCCTCCTACAATTTACCTAATTACAATCAGGTGCCAACCTTTCTCTTCTCCATTCCATAATTGAAACAATGAGAGAATCAGAAGAGAAAGCGGGTGGCACATGATTGTCTCTGTGTAAATTGCATATGGAGTGGTTAATGTGACAAGTGCAGAGTGTGAAAATAGCTGAATTTTATTAGGCATTACACAATATTAGTAGTCACAGTGAAATCCTACAAATGTCCTCGACACCTCTTTAAAGGTAACTTATTATCTCAAGAGAGGCTTTTTATCTGCAGATATTGGGTCAATCTGTAAGTAAATAGCATTAAAAGCCTGGTTAGACAGCTTACTGGAAAAATTGTTGGCTACAAAAAAGTAAGTTAAAGGCATATTCCCATCTCCAATCTCCTATCTCAATATATAATATATGTAATAATAATATTAGTAAATACCTCTAATTAGAAATGTAGCATAGTTCTCCTGATAAGCTATGTCTCTGTACATAAATCCATCACTAGAGCAACCATCAATTGTAATGTCAGGTCAGTCCCATAAACATTTGCATCGAATGAATCTACAGCTCCCAGTATGTACTTAACAATGGTGGCTCAGTGGTTAGCACTGCAGTCTTGCAGCGCTGGGGTCCTGGGTTCAAATCCCACCAAGGACACCATCTGCAAAGGAGTTTGTATGTTCTCCCCTTGTTTGCGTGGGTTTCCTCCGGGCACTCTGGTTTCCTCCCACACTCCAAAGACATACAGATAGGGAATTTAGATTGTGAGCCCCGATGGGGACAGTGTTCCTGATGTATGTAAAGCGCTGCAGACTATGTTAGCGCTATATAAAAATAAAGATTTATATATTTATTTTTTATTTAAAGAGGAGATACTGGGAATTGTTGTTATCAGACATTGTCAGACTGCAGACCATACTGGAACAACAGTACTGATGAGAATTTGTCAGTATCACAAAAAAAATCTACATCGAGGTATCTTATAGATGAGATCTTCTCTGGTTAGAGTTGTTCTCTTTATCTTCTTCATCTGGTCCAGACACTTTTTACATCCACAGCTCTTCTCTGCAAACTTGCATCTTCTCAGGTCTTTTGCGGCATGTCCCAACATGGTGCCCTTAAAATAAGCAGCATGATTATAATGCTCATAAATAAAAGTATCTGCCCTTTGCAGTGCCTCTGAATAAATTATTGCCCCTCACTATGTTCCCTGCACAAAATATGATCCACACACTGTCCTTCTTATGGTACATGGCCTCTACACTGCCCTCTCCTTTACATACTGGGCACCCTCTTCACACTGTACTCTCACACTGTGTCCCCCCCTATGCTTCCTAGTCTCTAAACTGTTCCTCCAACACTTTTATCCCCCATACTATCTCCTTACTCTATTCCTTTCAATAGTCTCCTCACACAATCCCCTCTCATCTCCACACTGCTTCCTCACAGATTCCCCTCCACACACACCATACTCTCTCCTCACATATGTACTCCCTTGCTTTCCATAATGCCTCCTCATACATTTCACCTTCCCATAATATTTCCACACGCATTCCCCTCCTTGTTCTCCATACTGTTTCCGCTAATCCCCCCAACAATTATAATAAATCTTCAGTTTCACCAATGTTCTACATGACTAAGCGGTGACGGAGTGACGTTAGCAGAGTGGTCAGATGACCTGATCACGCTGCTGATGTCACCCTGACCCAGAAGTGCTGGCAGTCAGGCTTCTAATTGTAGTATGAAATACAAGAGTACAAATGATTGCTGGGACTCGGCATATTACAGCTTCTTTGAGTTGGCAGCTTGCTCAGAGAACAACCAAATCCCATTCTGATAGGGGGCCAGGAAACTAAAACCGCTGGGGAAAAACCTTGGACTGCCACATCAGGTGATCTGATGGTCCTCTCTGCTGCCTTTAACTCCTCGATATGCCCCTGTGTACACATATAGTATGCCAACATTCACACATATGTAGATATGTAAGAACAGGAGCACAAGGAGTGTAAGTGCCAGAAAATTGTAGAAAATTAATTTTATTTATATATCAAATACATATAATACTTTACAAAGAAAAATGGGAGACAAATAACAAGTACTAAAACCCGCATCTAGAAAGATGAAATTTCAGCATATAAATAACCACTCCACAGTGCGGTGTGGGAGGTTGGAGTGGACTGATGGAATATGCTATGCACAAATGTACCGAGCACACATAAATATATAGATAAATAACATAAAGTGCAATAGTGCAAAGATATGTCTATACAATGTAAGGATATAATAATTGTGAGCAGAGTATACAGAGAATGAGAAAAAAGGAAGACCTCCCACAGTGAGCTATTAAAGGTCCATGTTGCCAAAAGTAGAATAGTGCTCAAGCTGAAGCAAAAATACCATTAGGAATATTACGCACCAGTATAATAAGTGTGGAAGGGCCACAGGAAAGCCTAGTGGTTACTGTCAAGTATCCTGACACGCGTTTCGCCGACCAGGAATGCGGCTTCCTCAAGGGGGATAGTATGTGAGCGGTGACAGGTAGTCTAGTATTTGGCCAAAATGTTCCTCAATCGATTATCACCTTTTGTCTGTTTTTATTATCCTACATTGCTGCCACTAATCATTATCTCATTTCACTGAGTAGCTCATAGGAGGCTGGGTTCGATACCATAACGGCTTGCGGTTGTAAATTGTAGACACCAATATCGCCGGTTTTCTGTTTGCCAATTTAACACATTTCTATATATGTTCGTTTCTCATTAGGAATATTTTTTAACTCTAGGTCGTTTTAATTAATCTAGTAAAGGTTATGTTGTATCGATAGTTGACTGCTTCACTCTGCTGTTTCTGTTTAATTTTTTGTGAGTTTCTTCTGATATTCTTTGACTCCTCATGTTCTCCAGTTGATGACTAAATTACACATTAATAGATGAGTCACTTGATCAAGCACATTCCTCTATTTGCTCAGGTTTGTAGCCTGTATCCACCATTGCTGGTCAATCATTTTGTGTGTCTAGAGAATTTCAGAGCAACGTGTTGGAACAGACTTCTGCAGTTAAGTATTGTTTCTAATGGAAATGAGACACTGATTCGGGAATGTCCCACAGGCAGAATTGTATCTTACGATAAAAAAGCACTCCCTGCCAAATTTCCTGAAATGAGATCAGATTATATTTTCAGGAATTAGCTAAAAATGAAGTTTCCATGGCTAAACCCTGAGTCTGAATCTCGTAAGTGTGATTATTTCACTTGCAATCTGCTGGCACAGCTCCAGCTATAAGCAGCTTATTGGTGTGAAATCTCTGGCAAACATCCTTGTATTGCCACATTGTTCAAGTTTAGTAAAACTGCTTCTTGCATAATGACTTATTGTGTCACTTCTTTCCCATGTGTGAAAGGCAGGTGTTGGATTTTAGAGCTATTATTTTTCCTGAACAAAGACAAAATAATTAAAGTGTGGTCATGATTTCGATTTCCTGAGAAGCAAAGTCTTATACAAGCTACCCAACGGTGAGAAAGGTATTTGCTTTGTATCTGTAGTGTGTAAAGGAGGATAAAAGAAAGTTTTTTAATTGACCCATAAAAGATGAATCAAAATAAGATAAGAAACTTGTGACTGCACCTGAAATATTAATTTTATTCTAATACTGCAATAAGGTGATCATCTCAGCATTATGTCTAACTAGCAACTTTTCCTACTGATGGGTTGTATGGTCAGGGAAACATGGCAGCTATCCCCACAGAACTAGTGCCATGCCCATCAATCATCTGTATCTGGTGTTGCAGGTCTGCCACATTAAAGTGAAAAGGGCTGAGCAGTTATCCCACACACAACCTGACCTCTGGACTTGTGTGTTGCTTCTCCAGTAAAGTAGCATAACATGATTTAAAGGGAATCTGTCACCAGGTTTTTCCCTTATGAGCTGTGGCCACCACCAGTGATCTCTTATACAGTCATATGAAAAAGTTTGGGCACCCCTATTAATGTTAACCTTTTTTCTTTATCACAATTTGGGTTTTTGCAATAGCTATTTCAGTTTCCTATATCTAATAACTGATGGACTCAGTAATATTTCTGGATTGAAATGAGGTTTATTGTACTAACAGAAAATGTGCAATCCGCATTTTAACAAAATTTAACTGGTGCAAAAGTATGGGCACCCTTATCAATTTCTTGATTTGAACACTCCTAACTACTTTTTTCTGACTTACTAAAACACTAAATTGGTTTTGTAACCTCATTGAGCTTTGAACTTCATAGGCAGGTATATCCAAAACATGAGAAAAGGTATTTAAGGTGGCCACTTGCAAGTTGTTTTCCTATTTGAATTTCCTATGAAGAGTGGCATCATGGTCTCCTCAAAACAACTCTCAAATGATCTGAAAACAAAGATTATTCAACATAGTTGTTCAGGGGAAGGATACAAAAAGTTGTCTCAGAGATTTAAACTGTCAGTTTCCACTGTGAGGAACATAGTAAGGAAATGGAAGAACACAGGTACAGTTCTTGTTAAGCCCAGAAGTGGCAGGCCAAGAAAAATATCAGAAAGGCAGAGAAGAAGAATGGTGAGAACAGTCAAGGACAATCCACAGATCACCTCCAAAGACCTGCAGCTTCATCTTGCTGCAGATGGTGTCAATGTGCATCGGTCAACAATACAGCGCACGTTGCACAAGGAGAAGCTGTATGGGAGAGTGATGCGAAATAAGCCGTTTCTGCAAGCACGCCACAAACAGAGTCGCCTGAGGTATGCAAAAGCACATTTGGACAATCCAGGAACATTTTGGAAGAAGGTCCTGTGGACTCATGAAACAAAGATTGAGTTGTTTGGTCATACAAAAAGGCGTTATGCATGGAGGCAAAATAGCACGGCATTCCAAGAAAAGCACTTGCTACCCACAGTAAAATTTGGTAGAGGTTCCATCATGCTTTGGGGCTGTGTGGCCAATGCCGGCACCGGGAATCTTGTTAAAGTTGAGGGTCGCATGGATTCAACTCAGTATCAGCAGATTCTTGACAATAATGTGCAAGAATCAGTGACGAAGTTGAAGTTAAGCAGGGGATGGATATTTCAGCAAGACAATGATCCAAAACACCGCTCCAAATCTGCTCAGGCATTCATACAGAGGAACAATTACAATGTTCTGGAATGGCCATCCCAGTCCCCAGACCTGAATATCATTGAACATCTGTGGGATGATTTGAAGCGTGGTGTCCATGCTCGGCGACCATCAAACTTAACTGATCTGGAATTGTTTTGTAAACAGGAATGATCAAATATACCTTCATACAGGATCCAGGAACTCATTAAAAGCTACGGAAAGCGACTACAGGCTGTTATTTTTGCAAAAGGAGGATCTACAAAATATTAATGTCACTTTTATGTTGAGGTGCCCATACTTTTGCACCGGTCAAATTTTGTTTAAATGCAGATTGCACATTTTCTGCTAGTACAATAAACCTCATTTCAATCCAGAAATATTACTCAGTCCATCAGTTATTAGATATATGAAACTGAAATAGCTGTTGCAAAACCCCAAATTGTTATAAAGAAAAAAGGTTAACATTAGTAGGGGTGCCCAAACTTTTTCATATGACTGTATACAGCATTCCAGAATACTGTATATAAGAGCCCAGGCTGCTCTGTAGAATGTAAAAAAAAAACCCTTAATACTCACCTAGGGGGTGGTCCAGTCCAATAGGTGTCGCAGCTCTCAGTCCGGCGCCTCCTCCATCTTGAGCGAATGCCGACTTCTTTCTCCTGAGCCCCCTGTGGATGACTCTTCCTACGTCATCCACACAGGCCAGCATTACGGTTCTGCGCATTCACACTTCTCTCTGCCATGCTGAGGGCAGATCAAAGTATTGTAGTGCGCATGAATGGGCGGTCTTTAACTTTTCCTTGCACCTGCATATTACAGTACTTTGATCTGCCCTCAGCAGGGCAGATCAAAGTGCACCTGCGCAGGGCTGCAATGCCAGCCTTTGTGGATGACATAGAACGTGTCATCCACTCTGGGCTGGGTAGAAGGAGGACGGCGATCGCCACAAAGAAGAGGTGCTGGACCGGAGAGCAGCGACACCCATCGGACTGGACCGCCTCCTAGGTGAGTATTATAAAAGTGTTTTTTTCTGTTATAGAGGTCAGCCTTGGCTCTTATATACAGTAATCTAGAATGCTGTATATAAGAGCTCACTGGTGGTGGCCGCAACTCATAGGGGCCAAATCTGGTGACAGGTTCCCTTTAAACAGTAGTTTCCATATTTCATTCTTCCTTTTACAGATATACTGCTGATTTGATGAATGACCTTAATTGCTGCTGCCAGCAAATCATAGGCTTTGTTCACACAGGGCTGTTTTGGTAAGTTTTTTTCCTGACTAAAACCTGATCTTATGGGAGGAAAACTTTTTTGTATCATCTGCGTTTTTGGTGCAGATTTGGTGCAGATTTGCTTGTTTTTTTTTTCTACAAAATGGGTTGTATCAATAAAAAAACGCCGCAAATCTGCAGCAAAGAATTGACATGCTCATTCTTTAAAAACCTGACCAAAAATGCAGGTATTTGACAAAACAGTCAGGAAACAAACCTGATGTGTTTATGTGTGTGCATGAGATTTCAGAAATCTCATAGTCTTTGCTGCGACTGTAAAAAGCAGCTTTTTATTAGCATAGATTTGCATAAAACCAAAGCAAATCTGCAGCTAAAAAATGCTCCAAAAACTTACCAAAAAAGCCCTGTGTGAACATAGCCTTACTGCAGGTCTTTTGCAGTCACTCAAGGATTTTGATGACCTGCCTCCTCAGAAATCTGATGGCAGCCAGTGATATCTTCCTCTTTCTGTCACATCCAGGTAATGTAGCCAGTGTTCTGATAACTCTGCACTTACAAACTCTACTTACAACTATATTGCTAGAAACATTCAATCTTTGCTATTTTTATGTATCTTTCCTTCTTCTTTGTCAAGGTCAAGGCAATGATATCTTCGAACTTTTTAGCCTACTCTCTTGGCTTATGGCAATCAAATGTCTCAGTCAATGAACTACTAGACAGTCCAGATATTTGATGTGTTTTATCTCACTGTTTTGACATCCAGTAATATTACTAAACAGTAGGCCATGAGCTAAAATTCCTCAGGAAAGCTGCAAGAAACTGGTGTCTGGCTATGCATCATGTTTCCAGCAGGTCATAATAGCCAACGGCTTTTCCATGTATTAATGAGAACCTGTCACCAGGTTTTCCAAATATAAATTAGGGCCATCACCTATAAGCTGTCTTTTACATCATTCCGGTATTCTGTATGTATGTACCCAATCCCTATGCAAGGCACACATAAGACTTTTATTATAGTCACAGACGGGGTGGTACAGTCCAATGGGTGTCTCTGGTTTTGGCACGGTGCCTCCTCTCTTCCTACAATCCGCATCCTACTTCCCTGTTTCTGTGGATAACACGTCTTATGTCATCCACAGTCTCCCCCATCACGCTCCTGCACACTTCTCTGGCCTGCCAAGGGAAGAGCAAAGCACTGTAGTGTGCATGCACCGGCTTTACCTACTGGTCATCGGTGCTCTTTGGTCATTCCCGGGGCATGCGCACAACAGTACTTTACTCTGATCTAAGCAGGGAAAAGAAAAGTGAGACTGCACAGGAGCATGGTGGAGGACACTGTGTGGATGACGTAGGACACATCTTCCACATGAAGCAGGTTTATGGAGGTTGGCGATTCTAAGAAAAGAGGAGTCACTGGATCAAGACAAGAGAGGACCATCAGACCGGATTTCCCCACAGGTGAGTATAATAAAAAGCTCTTTTTTGTGCCTTGCATAGGAGATTGGGGGATACATACAACATATCAGAAAACTGTAAGAGGCTTTATAGATACTTTAACGGAACCTTTCACCAGGCTTTCCCAGTGTTAAAATGCTTGAGATGAAGGGGTTGAATAATTCTGAGACTGCAATAGACAATAAAAGTGTAATATTGTGTTGACTTTAGGGAAACCACTTGTATTAGTTATTTTGAGGTATTGAATTTTGTATAATTACACAGCTTAGTAAAGTACACAGCATTACTGGGTTTGTGCAAAGGGTGAGAAGAGATCTCACTCTTTCACTGCGAAAAGGCCGGCAAAGATTTATGGGATCCCAAACTGCATTCTGGGATCTCATAACCTGGAAGTTCTGCCAAAGTCGGGCCCATTCAGCAATTATTATAAATAATGATGAGCGTGATTGACATTAACATATTTAATATCATCATCAGTCTGGGGCTGTCCACTCTTTTATTAAATAAGTAGGGCAGCCCCATTGTGGTGATAGGTACCATTTAAGTAGAGATTGCCCTGTTATGCCAAAAAACAATTCCATATATGATTGTAGATGAGGTTGTACAATTGCAGGAACCAAAGTGGTCAACTAAACATTAAATGAGCATTACCCAATAAAATTACTAAGTACTATTACAAGTGCATAATTTAATAATGTGAGGAGAAACAACAAGCCTATAATTCCTGAACATGGAAATTCACACAGCAGGAAATTACAACAAATTACAAATTACAACATGCAACTGGAGAACATTATACAAGAGCAGTAAATCATAGCATGATGGTTGGTATACAAGTCAGGCTCTGATTTTATACAGCACACATACCAACGTGTACAAAGGGCTACACTAGCACTATTGCGGTGCTCGACCATGTATCGTGGGTGCTTGGATTTTTCACCCGTGAAACAACGCCCACAACGCACAGGCTTGCCTCACTGCATGATGTGTGCAGGCACCGTAGGGAGAGCCAATCGCAGGCTCTGAATGGCTATCCTGGGGATAAAACAATGTTCTCAGACGTAGTGTGACCAAAAAAATCTGCTGTTCTCCCTCCCGCTGGAAATGCTCTTTTTATGGCTGGTTTTATGTGGGTGGAGACCCGAACTTGCCAATCATTGACTTTCCATAATGCTTGTTACTCTTCCAAGCATCTGACCAGCTCAAACAGAGTAAGGAGCATTTTAGTGCTCGTCCATCACTAGTAACTACATAAATGATCTTGCCCAGCATTATATCAGGAGTGACAAGATAAACCAATCGCTATAGTTACATGGGCTATTCCCAATTGTGTGTAGGATTCTAATGAGCTAACGATGAAAGCTATTGTAAATTCTATAATTTACAGAATAATAATACATCTAATATGAAAATATCTACAGTGGTATAGCAGGTTTGGCAATGGCCCGCTTTGCTTTCATCTCTTTGCCCATATGGGTGCAGTTGTAAGCCCTGCGCTGCGCTGACCGTGTGTTGAGGAGCTGAATCTCCGCCATATGCAGCAGACTATTACATACCTGGCATCTGTGTTTAATAGCTGCAGCCACAGCTGAAATCCAGCTGCAGAAGTTAATCAGTTAAACGCCGCTGTCAATCTCCAACAGTGGTATTTAAATTATGCCACAGCCAGGGCACACAGGCAGCGGCTACCATCAGCTCCATGTGATGCAATTACGGACAGCTTGATGAAAGCAGTTGCTGCCATCTTTGTCCTCCTATGAAGCTCAGCTGTATACATTACATTGTTTATACTATCGTGTTTGCCTCAAAAAGACCTACCCCGAAAATAAGCCCTAGCAGGATTTTTCCATCTTTTTGGAGTATGCTTAAAATATAAGCCCTATTATTATTGTTAACATAACGAACACATTTTTCAACACTACCAATGTCTCCTTCTCGTCTATGCACATCGTCTATGAAAGGACCATATCATCTGATATTGGAGGAAAACAAGTTGTTTTCAGAGAGGATGCAGTCTCTCTCCCAAGCGAACCTGTAATATTAATGTTTCCTGACAAGTCCATGGAGCTGCAAGGCCCTGTTCCAAAAGAGTGTTTAGAAATTAGAAAATAGTACCATAGTTATATGCATAGGATCAAAGAAATAAAAAAAATTCCATTTGAAAGGGCACTATAGACAACCAGGTCCAGCTTGACCTGGTTGTCTATAAAGCCCTTTCAAACCCCATTTTTTTTAATTTCTTTGATTCTATACACTGTTTCTGGTCTGCAGGCGAGGTAAGCAGTAGGTGCAGCTGCGACTAAAATGGTCCAGGTGATACCTCAGCTCGGAAATTCGTACACTCTTGGAGCGGCATCTGAGCCGGAGACTGTGCAGCCGCCAGGACAAAACAAGCAATCGCTTCTCACAGGCGCATCTCAGGAGAAAGCACCCATCGCTCAGAATGGGATGTGATTAGCTGCAATCAAGTCAGCACAACCCAATCTGGTGAGTTTGGTCAGGGTCAGGGCCCCCATTATCTTATGTCTGTCAATGAACAGAAGTGCTCTGTGTTTTTTTTTTCTTTTCTCTTTCTTTATAGTTACCGTATATACATGGAACAATATTTAGGGGCATATGTATTTTGCCCCAACTCCCCATAATGAACCTCTAGCCACACTTCTGCTCCATCACCAAGACTGGTGGAGTTCCAGCAATCATAGGTGGGCTGGGCCAGGGGCAGAGAGGCATATGACCCTCACACCGCTCCACCAGCAGCTGTGCAGGGCAGACAATTTCTAAATCACCCAGGCTTGCACTGCACCTTTAATTGTGTGTGCCAGCCAGGCCACACCACAATTAGCAATCAAAGAAGCAGCCATGTCCACTAAAGTGACGTCATGCAGCGCGCCCTGCACTTCCATTTACCCCGGAGGAGAGTGTCGATGGAGCATGTGGACTGCATGGGTGACAAGCTGAGGGAATGTAAAAAAAATGTGTGTATACCTATTTTGTCTATATTTATATTTCTGTTTATATGTATTTTTGTATGTATAGCTTCAAATATGTATATGTCTGTATGTGCATATAACTACATACATGTCTTTGCAGTTGTTTGTGTGTGCATGTCTGCATGTCTACCTGTATGTCTGATGGAGCCTGTCTGCATGCATGTTCCTGTGTGTCTGTATGCGTGTGTGCATGTCTGTGACAACATGTGCATGTTTGCATGTGTGTATGTATGTATGTGCGTGTCTGCATCTACATGCATGCCTGCATGCCTGCATGCATCTGTGTGTGTGCCTGTCTACATTCGTGTGCATGTGCATGTCTGTGTTTTGTGTGTCTACATAAGTGTGTCTGCGTGTGTGAGAGTGCAAGTCTGAGCCCCGGTCTTTCTGCGTGTCTGCATGTACCCGTCTGTGCATATATCACAAAAGTGAGTACATCCCTCACATTTTTGTAAATATTTTATTATATCTTTTCATGGGACAACACTGAAGATATGACACTTTGATACAATGCAAAGTAGTCAGTGTACAGCTTGTATAACAGTGTAAATTTGGTGTGCCCGCTATATAACTCAACTCACAGCCATTAATGTCTAAACCACTGGCAACAAAAGTGAGTACACTACTAAGTGAAAATGGCTAAATTGTGCCCAATTAGCCATTTTCCCTCCCTGGTGTCATGTGACTCATTAGTGTTACAAGGTCTCAGATGTGAATGTGAAGCAGATATGTTAAATTTGGTCTTATCACTCACACCCTCAGTCATACTGGTCACTGGAAGTTCAACATAGGAAACATTGGGGCTTGAACATATACATCACATAAGATGCACTGGGGTCGGAGCTTATACATCATATAGGAGACATTGGGGCATACATATCACATAAGAGATGCTGGGGCTGTAGCAGATGGATCTCATGGGAGAAACTGGGGGCTGCTATTTTATTGATGGGACAGGAGTGCAGAGTGCACCAAATTCGTCCATAAAGTACGTAATGTTTCATTGCACGTGCCACAGCGAACCGTAGTGAACATCGTGTGTGCATGCTCGCTGTGTAAAGAGGCTGGCACCCGGCAAAATGGGACATCTTATGTGATGTACATGCTCCAGCCCTAGCATCTTCTATATGATGTATATATGCAGCCCTTGTGTCTCCTATATGATGTATATCTGCAGCCCTGGTGTCTCCTTTGTGATGTATATGACTCAGTGTTTCCTATATGAGGTATGCACCAGTCTAGGAGTTCCATATGTGATACATACAGTAGTCTCAGTGTCTCCTATGTGATAAGTACTGCAGTCTTGATGTCTCATATGTGATGTATATATAGTAGCCCCAGTGAATCCTATGTGATGTATACTGCAGACCTCCCACTGCTTGAGTTCTATAAATGTGACATGAACAGGGATGAATTGTGTAATATACAGATGAGTTCAGAAGAACTTACTGTTGCGAGTTCTTTACAAAAGTTATCACAAAGAGTGGACGGTGTTCCAGTTTGGTGCAAACCTGGAAAAGTAGTTGTGAGTAGCAACATCAAGAATATCACCCAACATCACTCGCCTCACCAAAGGGAAGCAGCTTCAGCCATCACATTAAGGTGAGTTTATTTAATGTTTGGCCAAATATTGCAGGATCATTTTCAAGTGGAAAATTTTCTACAGCCCATGATTCAGGGTATAAGTATCAAAAGGCCGTTGACAGAAAAAAAGTTCACCGCACATGGTTTAAATGAAAGAAAATCAAATATTAACGTTTTCTAAGCCATGATTAGAACTTGTTAACATTTTAGGATCTAAACACACATGCTATTGTAGCACCCAGGGGGCAGGGGGAATCAGGCACGGGGAGTCTCGTACCTGAATTACTTGTCACCGGGCTGGTGTGATGATCCGAGATGTAGCGGTGACCTGCCCGGCTTTGTGCCCCAAGGTGTACACCAATAAGGAGGCAAGATGATGGGGGCAGTAGTAGGATGAATGTCGTGACGCCATCTGTGGTATGCAGCCAGGGATTTATCCGCCGCTGCTGTTGCTGTCCTCCGGAGCGAATGGTAGTAGCAGCCAGAGATGGTATCACTCCCCACAGGTGGAGCAGGCCCCGGGGAGGATGATGAGGGGAGTAGTGATAGCGTTTAAGCGCCGAGGCGCTGTCGGTAATAAGAGTCCGAGTCAATGGCTGTGGTTTCAGGGGACTTTACTCACTCTTTGTGCTGTGCCGCTCGCCCGGATAGTACTGATCACCTGCTGTGATGGGCTCCGTCAACCCCGGATAAGTTAGGAGAAGTCACCAGTGTTTGAAGGAAGAAGAAAGTCCTTTTTCAGAGTTGCCCTTCCAGCTGTGAGGCCCCTGGGCCGAAGGTTCCGTTCCAAGCCCCAGGTCTCGAGAAGAGAGGAAAGAGGTGGTAATGTCGTGTCCCAGAACTGGTGTCCCAGGTAGACTGACTAGTGGTTGTGTGAGTGTACTCCTACTTCTATCCCAACTGGAACCCGCCCCCCAGGTGGCTGGCTCCAGTGATCGGGGAAATCCCATGACTCATGATGGCCACCCCCCTGTCTACCCTGAGCCATTCGCCCTTGGGAGAAGGTTCCTAAGCTTTATGGAAAGTGTGAATGTGGAACACCGGTGATTAACCCTCTCCTTACCCGAGGTGCATATTGCACCTAAAATAAGGTGCAATACTCTGTGGCGACTGAAGCCTCAGGGGCACCACACTAGTATGGTTATAGTGTTTGTCTATGAGTTTTTATGATTTTAAGATACTGCATGTGAATTCTTAATGGATTAATAAACAGTTCTGAACATTTTTTTTCTATTGACGCAGAAGCCAAATATTATTTTCCTTTTCAGACTGGTTCACCACAATAGTATGTTCCCTTTTTAGTGATGCAGGAAAATATCATTATTTATCTGGCTTTCCTGGTTATGATATGATACTGTTCAAGTTTCAGGTCAAAATGAAACCCCCATCTAAAAGAATCACAAGAGGACATGTCACTGCCATCCATTAGCTCATATCCTACATTTCATCATCTGATTACAAAGTGATTGCTCTTTTCCATCCATTTTAGGCCATAAATGGACAAACAAAAACTTTAAAATGACTCAGAAGTTGCATATGTGGCAGAATGCAGTCGTACATATATATGTATGTTCCTCTTCCTCTTTTTAATGCCATTTATATGCCTTGTGAAACAAAGAAATACAGGGTGGATATGGTCTAGTCAGATGACAAGGCTCACCCTTCTATCTCCCAAGAGGTTTATCATCTGAATAACACCTACTTGTAGCCCTCGGATGGGAATTCTCACAATGTAATGTTAGGCTTGTCTATCGTAGTTATTGTGTGAAGAAATGCAGAATGTTATGCAGCCCGAAATGCTGGGAGCTTCAGTAAAATGTGCTTAGAATTACATAATGGTTGGGTTTGTCCAGGTGCGGCACAAGCGTCTGCAATCACTGTGTGTGACTACAGAACTTTAGATCCTCCCCGGCCCAGGAGATGTGGTATGATCAGACCATGTCCCTGTACAGTCAGACACGGCCATTACACAGTACATAGCAGGGACACATACAGTATAAAAGATTATCTCAGCACAGGAACATTTTTTTTTTTTTAAATATATCAAATTGTAGAAATTATTTTTATTCCAAGACCCATTGATTAAAATGTACTTTAGTCATGGGACAACCCCACTAAGTGCACCTTGCCACCTACGTTTTTATAAATCTATCTCTGCCTTTCTCTGGCTCTATAGTTTTTAGTCAAAAAAGTGTGTGTGGGGAATGGATTAAACTAATAAATAAGTAGGTGGGAAGGTGCACTCGACTGTTTGGCCTTGCAAAGGGTGAACCGAGCACCTGCACTTTGAACCGTCATTCAGTGCTGACAGACCTTTTAACTACTTAGATGCAGTGGTTACTCTTGAGATTTTTAAGAATGCAGAATGTAAGAAAATTTGTGTTGCAAACTTGTTTTAGTGTAAGGTTACCTATTACGTTGCTTGTAACTAGAACACTAACCTTACTACACAGGAATATTGAGATGTTCAGTATTATAGAACATTAATATATGATTAGATTCCACTTAAAAGAAACAATTGTCTTATTTTTATCGCCAATAAAAAGACATATGGGTAAAAGTTGACTACAATGGGCGAGCAGACCATACTTGAGTATTTGCATTTATAAATATGTATCCAAGTCTGTTATAGACTGCCGTATTTGGAATACATATGGCTTATAATACAAAAACATACAGAAAGACGACAACAATCCTGTATATATATGCATTCATTTAAATATACAGACGCAGCAATAAAGCAAGCACACATTTTTTTCCCTTAAAGGTTGGAGGAACATTATAATCAGACATGTGACAAAAGTTCTGCTAATAATGACTGACGGTAACCAGGCATCATTAAAAATGATTGTAAAGTTATCATTGATAGCCACTTTAAAATTAGGCTTTTTGCATTGAATTTAACTACTTAAGGTCAACAGGAATCAGTGTATATCATACATTATTATTGGAACAAGTCAGGACCTTACATCAATGGAAAATCTTCAAGTGGAAATTAGATAAACATATAGATGGGACGAATTAGGGAAACCTGCACTTACATTGTGTTGGACCCGATGGCCCTTGAGGTCCCTTCCAACTCTACCATTCTATGATTACAGAACAAAAGTACCAAGTTATAGTAAATAGAATCTCACTTAAAGAGTAAAGGGCGCTTTACGCAGCGACATCGATAGCATTGTTGCTACCGAAAGCACCCACCCCCGTTGTTTGTGCGTCACGGGCAAATCGCTGCCTGCGGCGCACAATATTGCTAGGACCCGTCACACATACTTACCTTTCTAGCGACGTCGCTGTGGGCGGCGAACAACCTCTTTTTTAAGGGGGAGGTTCATGTGCCGTCACAGCGACGTCACACAGCGGCCCGCCAATACAAGCAGAGGGGCGGAGACCAGCTGCATTAACGACACGCCCACCTCATTGCCGGCAGGACGCACGTACGTTGTTGTTCGTCGTTCCCGGGTGTCACACATAGCGATGTGTGCTGCCTCAGGAACGACGAACAACCTGCGTCCAGCACCAGCAACGATTTTTGGGAAATGAACGACGTGTCAACGATCAACGATTAAGTGAGTATTTCTGATCGTGAACACTCGCTCATAGGTGTCACATGCAACGACGTCACTAACGACGCCGGATGTGCATCACGAATTCCGTGACCCCGACGACATATCTTTAGCGATATCGTTGCGTGTAAAGCCTCCTTAACTCTGTCAGGAAACAGCCATGGAGATCATGTAGTTCCCATCAATGCCACAAATTTGTCAGGAAACAGCCAGGGGGATCCTGCAGATATCCCACCACTGCCACCAATTTGTCAGAAGACAGCACTCTGCTGCCTCCAATCATCAGGACAAAACGCACTTGACTGATGATTGAAGGATGAGGCGACAGCTGCTTTCTTACTAAGACAATTATTGGTCTTTCACAGTGCATGTATAGTATATATAGACCTGATTTCAACTTATGGAATATATATACTTTGGTATGGTTCCTGCCAAGCTTCGCAATAACCAAAGAAATACTTAGTGCCCAAACCAATTGTTTATATGGGCTGGTTGGAAACCCGTTACTGGTAATGTTTGGCTTCACAAGGATTCAGGGATGCAGTTTATAGAGAAAAAAGAATGAAGCTATTAAATATTATATATTTAATCTGAAATTTAGGCAGTGTTTATATAAATATACAAAAGTTAATACAAAGGGGAAAAAACAATACAGTATATACAATCGCATAAAATAAAAGGGATAACCAAAAAGAAAAATACTAGACCTGTTTCCAAAATTGGGTCACATGTAGGAGGTTTCCACTGTTTAGGTCCATCAAGGTCTCTGCAAAGGAGATAGCGTTCGCCAATTTTGTGTTCCAAAAGTCAAAAGGCACTCCTTTCCTTCCGAGCCTTGCTGTGCGCCCAAACAATAGTTTTCCATCACATACTGTATGAGGTATCAGCGTCCTCTGAAGAAACTGCACAACAAATTGTATGGTGCATTTTCTCCTGTGTGAAAATACAAAATGTGGGTCTAAAGTAACATTTTTGTGAAGAAAAAGTAAAATGTTAATTTTTTCCTTCCACTTTGCTTTAGTTCCTATGAAGCACCTGAAGGCTTAATAGACTTTTTGGATGTGGTTTTAATAGAAAAAAGGAAAGCAGGCGCTCCTGTGTGGAACCGTTAACCACAATTGATGAAAGTGTGTATATTTACACTCACCTGATAGTGTTGTACTGCAAGTACAATACTGTTAAGGATGCTGACGGGGGGTTCCAGTGCTCACCGTTCCTCACCGCCAGGAGTCCTATCCTGTCAGTCCCGCAGTAGTCCTTGCTTGTACAGCCGCTCTCACGATCCAGGGACACGTGCAGCGCAGAGCCATTGGACCGGCATCAGACAGAAACTCCTCCTCCGAACCGGATGGTCCCGTGATCTCGGTAATGGTGAAAAACCAATCCCATATTGCAGCGTCAGTGGAGTTGATAGACTCCTGATCTGGCTGCAGCAGCTCCGCAAACTCCTAAAGGGAGCATTAAGCTAATAGTTCAGTGTAAAAAACCACGGTATCGGCCACGCTGCTCAGATTGGAGATAGATGTTGCTAGTATAAATTTTTTATTTAGTAATGTTATAAAACCACAACATATTTCGGGGGCATGTCCTCCCCCTTCCTCAGGTAGCAGAAAAATAACCAGAATATTGAACCTATATATGCAGAGGCATTTATAACAATTGAATTAAAATCTTGTCAAAGTGAAACAATTGAAATAATTAATTGATTAATTAAATTAGTTAAACCCTACCCATCCATAGCACAAAAAAACCCCATAAGGATATGGGGAAATCGAGAATCAACAAGGTATGCGGTAAAAAACATCAACCACTCAATGAATTCAAGGTATTTCTCCAATTAATTACATTATAAATGGTACCACATTAAAATACATAAATAATAAAATTAATTCAGTAATGTTATCATATTGATTCAAGAGTAGATATGTTCACTGGAAAAATAAAAATAATCGAAATCCTACTCTGTTCACAGATCATTGCAGGATCCTTGTTTACAGTTTTTTAGGTAATTTGGTTTTATCATATCAGTATAATTGTCCCCTGTGGGATTGAACAAGGATCCAGCAATGATCTGAGAATAGCGTAGGATTTCGATTATTTTTATTTTTTCAGTCAACATATCTACTCTCGAATCAATATGATAACATTACTGAATTATCTATGTATTTTAATTTGGTACCACTTATAAAGTAATTCCTTGGAGAAATACCTTGAATTCATTGAGTGGTTGATGTTTTTTAACGCATACCTTGTTGATTCTCGATTTCCCCATATCCTTATGGGGGTTTTTTGTGCTATGTATGGGGAGGGTTTAACTAATTTAATTAATCAATTAATTATTTCAATTGTTTCACTTTGACGAGATTGTAATCCAATTGTTGTAAACGCCTCTGCATATATAGGTTCAATATTCTGGTTATTTTTCTGCTACCTGAGGAAGGGGGAGGACATGCCCCCAAAACGCGTTGTGGCTTTATAACATTACTAAATAAAAAATTTATACTAGCAACATCTATCTCCAATCTGAGCAGCGCGGCCGAGACCGTGGTTTTTTAAACTGAACTATTGGATGTGGTTATAAGCAGTTTGAGGGGTGCAAGTTTAGAAAGTTGTCACTTTTGAGTATTTTCTGACAGAAAGGTCTTTCAAAGTAACCTCAAATGTGCTGTGATCCCTAAAGAAAATGGTTTTGTAAATTTTGTTGAAAAAAATGAGAAATTGCTGATAAACTTTTAACCCTTCGAACTTCCTAAGAAAAAAAATGTTGTTTGCAAAATAATGCTGGTGTACTGAAGACATGTGGTAAATGTTCTTTATTAACTATTTTGCGTGACATAGCTCTAAGAGTATAAAAATTCTAAGTTTAAAAATTTCAAAATTGCCAGATTTCCAATATTTTCACAAATAAATGCAAAAAATATAATCCTAAATCTACCACTAACATGAAATACAATTAGTTACGGAAAAACAGTGTCAGAATCACCAGGATTCGTTTAAACGTTCCAGAGTTATTACAGTATAAAATGACACTGCTCAGAATTTAAAAAAATGGCTCGGTCATGAAGGTGAAAACCATGCTCAGTGGTGAAGGAGTTAAATTAACAACCATAAGCATTACTTTTTCAGGAAAGCACCATCTCTCCACTACTCCCAAATGCTCTCTATTGCATGGACATCCCATCTACAAGAGGTGACCACTGCAGTCAATCACTGTCCTCAGTGGAGAATTTTGTCCAAAACACACCATCTATATCAATATCACAGATATATTCACTTACAGGCAACATATGGGTGTAAAGTAGACTTTCAGTGTATCCCCATGTATAGAAATTACTTATATGAAGTGATACTAGATTTTATAATTGCATTTTAACAATAATACTTTATTTAGGCAAATATATTTATTAAGTAAATTGCAGCAAGTGATACTGCTAATTGGAGCAATACCATTAGTAAAGGAGAAGGATACAATATATCTTTAAGGCATGTTTCAGACGTCTGTGTTTCAAGTACGTGTGACAACTGTTTTTAACACGGATGCCACACGTACCTATGTTGTTCTCTGGAGTTACACACACGGACCATGTGACCCCGCGTGGCCCCGCATGTACACATGGAGACATGTCCGTTTTTTCTCCAGCATCATGGGTGTCACATGGATCGCACACTGATGTGATCCGTGTGACATCATTGTGACACGTACTGGAGAAAACATGGGTCTTTGAAATATTTTTTTTTCTGTATTCACCTATATCCTGCGCTGCTTTTTTCAGTTCTGCTGTCACTTGCTTCCGACTCCTGCTAACTATGCTCATTGAATATTCAATGTACCTCAGACCTGGAAGCAGGAGCATTACCGGGGACAGCATCGCCGGTGACTGGTGAGTACCCAGCAAGCAGTGTGTGTGCAGTGACTCCAGGAAGTCATCCGAGTTCACAATGAACTTTGATGAACCCGTGAAGTCACCGTCGTGACACCCGCTGTAGTGTGGGTGTCGCGGGGGTGTCATCAGGATGTGATCAGAGTTTATTGGGAACTCCATTTGACCCCCTGGACGTCACTACACACACACTGCTTGCTGGATACTCACCTGTCATCGGCGATGTTGTCCCCGGCGATGCTGTCTCTGATGCTGTTCCCAGCAATGTTCCTGCTTCCCGGACCGAGGTGCAGTGAATATTCAATGAGCATAATTTGCGGGGATCAGAAGCAGGAGATAGCAGAGCCGAAGACAGCAGCACTGGATACAGGTACATATAAAAAATCTTTTTATTTCAAAGACATGTTTTCTCCAGTACGTGTTACACTGATGTCACACGTATGCAAACACATATGTCACAAGTGTGACACACGCTTGACACACGTATGACCATACCCATGCGTGTGGATTGTACCTGATTAAACATGGATGTCTGAAACTGGCCTAAGATGGTAAATCCTCATATAGTTTACAGGGGTGTTTAAAGTTAGAATTAACAATTCTACATAGCCACTCTTAGATGGAGTGGAGTAAAAAAAAATCCCAGGGACAAGAGTGGCGCTGTTTTTGGAAATAAAGTAGATTTTTTTTTTCTAATCACCAATACACCCTTTAAATTTATGATATGTTAATCAAATGTGATCACATTAGGACCTACAAGAAAAGTCCACTGGAAAGGTCCAATCGAAAATGTGTTTTAATTGAAAACATTTTCATTTTAATATGTGAAGCCAAAGTTTGCGATTTAGAAGATAAGAAAGGATGAGCTTTCTGCTTTTAGACATATCTCTCTAGAGGTATCAGTATAATAAAATTGAACATGAATTATCATCTGTAAACTAACTGCCAGTCCTGACAAGCCCTTGCTGGATTATGTAACTGTTATTTTCAAGTAACCTCAAGCTAAAATTATACAACAGGCAAAATGTAATTTAAAGAATTCTCATCAGGCTGTCAGTGAAGCACGGTTAGACCGGTCCGTTGCTCTTAGGGCCTTTTGGAGTTGTTTTCTTACACAAGCTCTCTCTATGGCTTACTAGAAAGTCAAGTGAAAATATAAACACTATTTGCCAACTGTCTGGATTGTAATGCTTAGTGTAAATTCTCCCGTGTTTATATATAAGTTGTATTCACTACTGTGTAAATAGTGACAACAGACGAATATTACAATACATGGAAATAAATTTTAATACACATGACGATCACAATGCCAATTTTAAGCTGGCATAGTCTGACAGGTTGGCATGCTTCCTGGAAAGTTTTGTATCATTGGGTGAGCATCATTTCCATAAACCCAGGCTGGAGGAGCTTTAACATGCAATCCATGTAAATATAAAGAGACGTGACAGGGATTTAGATGACTTTTAAGTCACACTCGGAATAGATGAATCATTTTATGGTTAGATAAACCCGTGATATTAAGGGATATTTTTCAATGAGCTTGTGAAGATAGATAAGGTTAATTTTTCTTTCTCCAGACTAAAATGTCCCATCTATGCCAAGACTGTTAGGTTAACGATAGGAGATATCTGAAATCATATTGTGATCTTGTGATAACTTCCTCAAGGTCAATAGTGAAATGCCAAATTCAATTCAATTGTGACTGTAGTTTTCACTGGAGACGATAAAGAACTCTTGCGTGATCCTTGTATCTGGAGATAATAAAGGTAACGACTAGACATCATGGAGAAATTTTAGATATTAACATATTCTAATTTATGAAATAACCAGTAAACAGTGGAAGTAAAGCAATAACTTTTTAATAATTAGAGATCTGAAACTGAGTTAATTGTTCAGCAAAAGTAAAGATTAGAGTATTGATTATCTTGTTACAATTGCAGCTATCAAGGGGTGAGCTAAACTTGACAGCAAGTAAAGTTTCACAGAATATCAGTTAGTACCTACAAAAAGTGGTCCATGGGATTGACAAAGTCAAGGGTGCCTAAGGTTCAATGATGTGCAAGTAGAGCAAAGTAACTGGTCCAACTTCTCAGAAGGGTTACTGCACCACAAACTGATGAAATTGTGAATGTTGGCTATGAGAACTGAGAAATATACAGTACGCCTCAGCTTGCTGTGTAGCCAGACTGTCTATCCTCTCCCTTGTCCACAGAGTCTACAAATGGACATGTGAACATCACAACTGGACCATGCAGCAATTGAAGAAGCTCACCTAATCTGATGAATGTATGCATGGGCATCGCTTAACTAGAGAAGAAATGGCACCAACGTGGTGAGCTGACAGAGTAATATAATCTCCTGTACAATTTTTTTGAGTGGATACCTCAAGTTTTGGCATTTATAGTCACTTAAACAACGATTGCCTATGTCTAAACATTGTACACAGAGTTGTATTAAAAAAAATAGCAAAATACAAAATGTATAACTAAACTTAGCTTCTGCTACCTCCCAAACAGTCATTTAACACAAAGTAAAATAGGACTATTAAGGAGGATAGGGTAGGAGTTAGTGTTGAAGAGTAGATCAATCTGTTTAGTGCATAATAATCTTACTCCCGCAGCAGTATGCTGTCTAATAGATTTTTACATGATTTCACTTTCCAATTTCTCACACCACTACTTGTCTAAAACAACTTTCGCTGCTCTACACTGCAAACGATCCTTCCTTTCATCTTAGCCCAAATCAGCAAATGAAAACACACTTGACTCCAATACAGTTCTACAAAACTTAAGATCAAAAGAGGTAAATTCTTGTCATTATGATTTCATTGCTCTTCCTCCAAAAAACTGCTGCAGTTTTGTGTCTTGGATAGCCGTAGATTAGAAGGAGACAATACTGGATATAGGAAGGAAAGGAATATAATGCCTTAGTACTGATTAAAAATTGTTTTCCCACACTTCAATGTTATACGTAAAGATATACAGTCAGCAACTAAAATGACAATTGCACACAACCAGACCAGCTTCGCCTCACTTGTGTTTGTCAATGGTCCATAATGAAGAACACCCCAAGTGGTATTTAAATCTTACATGTAATTATATCCAGGTCAGTATTCACAGAATAATTCAAAAACACAAAAGATTTTTTTTTAGATAACAACCACCTAATACATTTACAAATGGTAATTTTGACCATCCAAAAATGATATGAAATGTTTCAAATAATATAAAATACTTATTTTTAATGACGTTTAATTATAAAATAGTTTAAATTAACATCATAACGAAGCCTTCAATAGTTAATGTATTAAAATTGTAGATTAAGTTAATCTTCTGAATGAACACAAGAAATATCAGGAAAGACCCATAGTTGTCCAGGACTTTAACAATGATGATCTATCTACCTGTAGGGTAGGTCATCATTTTCTGATCGGTGAAGGTATGACACCCTTGCCGATCAGCTCTTTTCGATGCTGTCGGTGGTCAGAACTCCTCGGTTTCAGAGCTGCACAGTTCCATCAACTGCATAGTAGCCGTAGCTGGGTACTGTATATCCAACGCCTTTTGAAATCAATAGGAGGCAGATGTTAAGTACGTGGCACGGCCGCTATTCTGTTGATGGAGCTGTGTTGTGCAGCTCTGCAACTGATTAACTCTGGCTAGCAGCAGTACCGGGAACAGCTGATCAGCAGATATGTCAGATGTTGCACGATCACTGATCAGACATTAATGACCTATCCTAAGAATGGTTCATCAATGCTCTGACAACCATTTTAAAGAGGTCAAGTCTTGTAACCAGTAAAGAAAAAATTTGGGAGAAATGCTCCATATGTGGATTCGTTAGACCAATAAAAAAGTGTATATATAGTATTTTACTCACCCATCCATGTTGCTCTGGACAGGCACAACACTGAAACACCACATGTAAAACCAGCAGGATGATATGATCCAAGTTGCAGTATCCCTCTCCAGTAAGGATTCATGAATGTATGCTGGGCGATCTGATGTAAAGAAGAGGTCATAGACTGCTGTTCCACCAACACAACCGCAACGCAGCAACCCCCACCGTGTAATGAAGTAGATATGCTAGGCTATTGCACCCCGGGACAGGACTCCTCAGGACCACTGGGAACTGGAGATCACGCTGAAGGACACGCTGACTGAGCTGGATACACAGGTGATTACAGTGGATATGTGAAGCACCTGTAAACTGCTGCACTGACCGCCTGCTCCTATACCGACAGGAATGGAGTTGAAATCAAAACGAAAATTGAAAAACAAGTGGGTACACCTGAGGAAGGGGACAGTCCGACCTATTAAATATTACTCCTGAAGTTAATCCTGGGATACAACGCCTGAATTTACCTGCCTGTTTTTCACTCTTGTAACCAGATAGTATGATAGTAATTGCAATCTGCAATACTGAAGGAGATTGGAGAGTAGGTGAATCAATGAGTGGGTTGTTAAAGAATAACATTGAATTTATCTATAAGGTAAATACATTAACCCCCAAAAGCTTAATTATAGAGCTAGATTTAAATTGTTTTAAAAAATAGAAGTATTAAAATTGAGTATGTCATGTTCGATTTAAAAAAACCCAATATATATATATATACCTTTATTCACCTTTGTAATTTATTAGATTGGACACGTGTTTTTTAAAAATCTTTTCTGCTATTGGATTATTCTGTGAACCTTGATCTGGATATACGGTAACTATTTGCAAAATTTTAATTCCAAGGGTGAAGTTTTTAATTTTGGACCCGTGTCAAACTCTTATGAGGTGAAACCGGTTGGTGTGTGCAACTGAGGTTTTATTTGACGAGCTGGTTTGAGCATGACTGGACGATTTTTCGTTTTTTACATTTTTTTTTTGCCCTCCCTCCTTCCAAGAGCCATCATTTTTTTTTATTTTTCTGTCGACATAGTCTTGCTTTTTATGGGACAAATTATAGCTTTGAATGACACTATTCATTTTACAATTCGATGTACTGGAAAATGAAAAATACTCAAAGTGAAATAAAATAGGTAGATGAAACGCAAACCCACAATTGTTTTTTAGGCTTTCTTTTTACGGTGTTCATTGTGCTGTGAAAATCATCTAGCCATATGATTTTACAGGTCTGTGCAATTACTGTGATACCAAACGTGAATTTTTTTTAAATTTAAGTGGTGAAAAAGGTGGAAATTCATGAAAAAAATAATTTGTTTGTGATGCATTTTCTGAGACCTGTAATGTTTCGATTTTTATGTCGATAGTACAATGTGAGGTGCTATTTTTTGCAGTGCGGACCCACATTTTTATTTTATTATTTTGATGGCTGAACCATATATGACAAGCTTTTCTCCCCCCCCAATCCACCTTTTGTTCCTCCCTATTCCCTCATAGACTGTAACCTTACGAGCAGGGCCCTCACTCCTCCTGGTATCTGAATTTTGTTATTTTGTAATGTCTTATAATGCCTGTACATGTCCCCTCTGAATTGTAAAGCTCTGCGGAATATGTTGGCACTATAGAAATAAAATTATTATTATTATTATGAATACCATTTTGGGGTAGATATGCTATTTTGATTGCATGCTACTGCATTTTTTTTGCAGTCATATATTATTATTATGTTATATTTATATATATATTTGTTGAGTTTTTGCAGCTGTGTATTTTCTACACCTATTAGCTAAATTAGATTGCCTGCTTTTTTCATTGTGTGTAGTTTTTACACCAATTTTTAGGTCATGTTTTAAATAAACAGTTAATGACAAAAGTGAGTACACCCTCACATTATTGTAATTATTGTCTTATATCTTCATGGAACAACACTGATATGACAGTTTGATAAAATGTCTAGTCAGTGTACAGCTTGTATAACAGTGTAAATTTAGTGTGCCTTGTAAATAACTCAACACACAGCTATTAATATAAAACCGCTGCCAACAAAAGTGAGTACACCCCTAAGTGAAAATGGCCAAATTGTGCCAAAATGTGTGAATATTTTGTGTGGCCACCATTATTTTCAAGCATTGCTTAACCCCTTAAGGACGGAGCCAGTTTTGTCCTTAATGCCCAGGCCATTTTTTGCAATTCTGACCAGTGTCACTTTATGAGGTTATAACTCTGGAACGCTTCAACGGATCCCGGTGATTCTGACATTGTTTTTTCGTGACATATTGTACTTCATGATAGTTATAAATTTAGAACGATATTTTTTGCTTTTATTTGTGAAAAAATCGGAAATTTGATGAAAATTTTGAAAATTTTGCAATTTTCAAACTTTTAATTTTTATGCCCTTAACCCAGAGAGTTATGTCACACAAAACAGTTAATAAATAACATTTCCCACATGTCTACTTTACATTAGCGCAATTTCTGAAACAAAATGTTTTGGGGTTAGGAAGTTAGAAGGGGTCAAAGTTCATCTGCAATTTCCCATTTTTTCAACAAAATTCACAAAACCATTTTTTTAGGGACCACATCACATTTGAAGTGACTTTGAGAGGCCCAGGTGACAGAAAATACCCAAAAGTGACACCATTCTCAAAACAGCACCCCTCAAAGTACTCAAAACCACATCCAAGAAGTTTATTAACCCTTCAGGTGCTTCACAGGAACTAAAGCAAAGTGGAATGAAAAAAAGCAAAAAATAAAATTTTACCTAAAATGTTGCTCTACCCCAAATTTATTCACTTTTAGAAGAAATAACACAACAAAATGAACCCCAAAACTTGTTACCCACTTTCTTTCTTAACGCGCCAACACCCCACATGTGGTCAGAAACCTTTGTTTGGACAAATGGGAGGGCTCGGAACAGGAGCAGCAATATTTGAATTTTGGAAAGCAAATTTGGCTGAAATAGATTGCGGGCACCATGTTGCATTTACAGGTCCGCTAAGGTACCTAAACAGAAGAAACCCCTCACAAGTGACGCCATTTTGGAAAGTGGACCCCTCAAGGCTTCTATCTAGGGGTATAGTGAGCATTTTGGATCCACAGGTACTTCACAGATTTTGATAACGTTACATTGTCACATTGAAAATTTTCATTTTTTTCTAAAAAATGTTGCTTTAGCATCAATTTTTTCACTTTTTCAAGAGGTAATTCCAAAAACTTCACCCCAATGTTTGTTACCCACTTTTTATGAGCGCGGTGATACCTCACTTGTGGTCTGAAACCTTTGTTTGGAGAATTGGGAGGGCTTGGAATGGAAGGAGCAATATTTGCATTTTGGAAAGGAAATTTGGCTGAAAAAGATTGCGGGCACCATGTCGCATTTGGAGGACCCCTAAGGTATGTAAACAGCAAAAAACCACCACAAGTGACCCCATATTGGAAACTAGGCCCCTCAAGGAATTTATCTAGATGTTTGGTGAGTACCCTGAACCCCCAGGTGCTTCACAGAAGTTTATAATGTTGAGCCATGAAAATAAAAAATAAAATTTTACCACAAAATTGTTACTTCAACCAGGTAGCTTTTTTTTCACAAGGGTAACAGCAAAAAAATCACCATGAAATTTATTGCGCAATTTCTCCTGAGTTTGGTGATATCTTGTACGTGGTGGAAATCAACTGTTTGGGCACACTGCAGGGCTCGGAAGAGAAGGAGTGCAACTTGACTGCAAAATTGGCTGGAATCAATAGCGGACGCCATGTTGCATTAGGAGAGCCCCTGAGGTGCCTAAGCAGTGGAGGTCCCCCACAAGTGACCCCATTCTGGAAAATAGACCCCACAAGGAATTTATCTAGATGTTTGGCGAGTACCCTGAACCCCCAGGTGCTTCACAAAAGTTTATAATGTTGAGCTGTGAAAATAAAAAAAATATATTTTTACCACAAAATTGTTACTTCAACCAGATAGTTTTCCGTGTACTCTTGTTAAAAAAAAGCTATCAGCATAAAATTTATTGTGCAATTTCTCCTGAGTATGCTGATACCTTATGTGTGGTGGAAATCAACTGTTTGGGTGCACAGCAGAGCTCGGAAGGGAAAAAGTGCCATTTGACTGAACAATTGGCTGGAATAATTAGCGGACTCTATGTCACATTTGGAAAGCCCCTAAGGTGCCTAAACAGTGGAGGTCCCCCACAAGTGACCCCATTCTGGAAACAAGACACCTCAAGGCTTTTATCGAGGTGTATATTGAGCATTTTGAATCCACGAATACTTCACAGAATTTGATAAGCTTAGGTTGCCATATTGAAATTTTCATTTTTTTCACAAAAATGTTGATTTAGCGACACATTTCTCACTTTTTCAAGAGGCAACAACAAAACGTGTACTCCACAGGTTGTTATCTAATTTCTTGTGAGCGCAGGGATACCCCACATGTGGCCAAAAACCTTTGTTTGGATAAATGGGAGGGCTTGGAATGGAAAGAGCACCATTTGAATTCTGGAAAAGTTGAAGTAAATTGCGCGCACCATGTCACATTAGCAGGGTCCCTTGGGTACCTATACATCAGAAACCCCCCACAAGTGACCTCATTTTGGAAACTAGACCCCTCAAGGATTTTATTCAGGAGTATAGTAAGCATTTTGAATCCACAGGTACTTCACAAAAATGTTGCTAGTACACAGTGTCAGCCTTCCTGCAGAGATGTGAGTGTTGTCCACAGGAGAACGCAGCTGCCCATGCCCACGATTTGGGTTCAGGCTGCTGAGGACTTTGGCTCTATTCTACCTGCAGAAAACACTCATCTCCGCAGCATAAATTGACATGCTGAGGCTCGGGAAGCTGCGCCACAGGTCGGTTTATGCTGCAGAGAAAAGAAACACAGTGGGCACGGGATTTCTAAAAATCCTTCCACTGTGCTTCTACTGCACAACGCAGCGTTATGGACGCAGGGAAAACACTCTGCGCCCAAAACGCTGCAAACCCTGATTGTGGGCACACAGCGTAAAATGCTACAATGGATGAATGGATAGATGTCAAACATATATATAATGTCCACCCCCCTCTGCAGATTCTAAGCTGGTACCCTTTAGTGCCTTTCATGTGACACTAAAGGGTGCCTAGCCTTGTATTTAGCCCAAAAGAAAAAAAAATAATTAAAATAAATGACGTGGGGTCCCCCCTATTTTTGATAGCCAGCTAGGGTAAAACAGACAGCTGTAGCCTGCAAACCACAGCTGACAGCTTCATCTTGTCTGGTGATCAATTTGGAGGGCTCCCCAAGCTGTTTTTTTTTTTTAATTATTTATAAATAAATAATTAAAAAAAACAAAATAAACGTGGGGTCCCCCCAAATTAGATCACCAGCCAAGGTGAAGCTGACAGCTGGGGTCTGGTATTCTCAGGATGGGAAGAGCCATGGTTATTGGACTCTTCCCAGCCTAAAAATAGCAGGCTGCAGCCGCCCCAGAAATGGCGCATCCATTAGATGCGCCAATTCTGGCGCTTCGCCCCAGCTCATCCCGCGCCCTGGTGCGTTGGCAAACGGGGTAATAAATGGGGTTGATACCAGATGTGTAATGTCACCTGGCATCAAGCCCAGCAATTAGTTATGTCACGGCGTCTATCAGATACCCGACATAACTAATTGACAGTAATAAAAAAAAAATTGACAACAAAAAAAAATTTATTTGAAAAAACACTCCCCAAAACATTCCGATTAGCCAATTTATTGAAAAGAAAAAAAAATCCGCTGTAATCCATTTGGATGTCCCACATCGATTCTGGACCTTCTAGAATATGGGGGACACGTTCAGGGAACGTATCCCCCATTTTCTAGGTGTGAGGACCCTCCATTTGAGGAGAGTGGGTGCAAAGAATCTGCACCCACCCTCCCCGGGTCACAACTGCAAAGTGCCGAGCAGCAGCAGCAGCCAGCGTTCTGAACACAGGAAGCTGTCAGCTGCTCGGCACATGTGACCGGCGTCTGCTGTGAAGGAGCCGGAGGAGGGGGCCGCGGGGGATCAGCGCTCCGACAGGAATGTAGGACACCGGGGAACACCGGGGGGGATAGGGGGTGACTTGGCAGGGCCTGGGGAGCAGGTTTCTGTCGCATGTGTTATGGCACATACGACAGAAACCATAGGAACAGTGTGAATGTGGCCGGCGCGCTGCTGTGATCGGCGGTGTGCGTGGCCATCTTAGATTTTCGGGAGGGGGTTGGGGGTCGGGGGGGGGCACTTTGGGGATACCGAGGGGACCGGAGGGAACCGAGAAATTGATTTATCTCCCATCTGACATGTTTGATCATGCCAGATGGGAGATAAATCATTTTTTACCGGCGCGGTCATTTACTATAGCTTGATGATTGGTATACGGTGTATACCGGTCATCACTTGACTGGGGACCGGAAAAACCGGCCCGAATCATGATCTCCAGGGTCTCAGCTACCCCCGGTAGCTGAAACCCCGGAGATTTTCTGACGCTGGGGGGCGCTATACACTTTTTTCTGCCCGCCGTTTTAAAACGGCAGAAAGGAATAAGTACCCTTTTTTGGTGCCGTTTTAAAACGTAACGCGGTCGTAATGGGGTTAACTCTCTTGGACATGGAGTTCACTAGAGCTTCACTGGAGCCACTGCCATCCTCTTCCACTTATCCATGACGCCATCAAGGAGCCGATGGATGTTAACCCCTTCACGACCGGCCGATTTTTCGCTGTTTTTTTTTCGCCATTCTTTTTCCAAGACATGTAACGATTTTTCAGTCAATATGGTCACATAAGGCTCATTTTTGGTGGAACGAATTGTACTTTTAAATGAAACCATAAGTTTTACCATATAGTGTACTGGAAAATGGCAAAAAAATTCCAAATGCGGAAAAATTGCAAAAAAAGTGTGATAGCACTATTGTTTTGAGATATTTTATTCACTGTGTTCACTATATGGTAAAACTGATTAGTGGGTGTGATGCCTAAAGTCGGTATGAGTTCGTAGACATCAAACATGTATAGGTATGCATTTATTTAAGGTGTTAAAAAAAATCAGAAGTTTGTCTAAAAAAAGTGGCGCACGTTTTACGCCATATTCTGTGACCGGTAGCGGTCTCATTTTTCGGTATCTATGGCTCAGTGACTGCTTATTTTTTGTGTCTCAGGCTGACGGTTTTAATGATACCATTTTTGTGCAGATGCTACTTTTGATCGCCTGTTATTGCATTTAGCGCAAAATTTGTGGCGACCAAAAAACGTAATTTTAGCTTTTGGATTTTTTTTGCCACTACGCCGTTTACTGATCAGATTAATTGATTTCATATTTTGATAGATCACGCATTTCCGAACGCAGCGATACCAAATATGTGTATATTTTTTTATTTTTTTAACCCTTTAGTTTTCACTGTGGCGAAAGGGGGGTGATTTAAACTTTTAGGTTTTTTTTAATTTTTTAAAACTTTTTTTTTTTATTTTACTAGTCCCCCTAGGGGACTATATGGATCAGCAATCGGATCACTCTGCCATATCTGCTATTCACAGCTACACAGCTGTGAATAGCAGATATGCTCATTTCATGTCTCACCCAGCTCTGGGCCGGGTGAAACTAAAAGTGAGTCGTGTGAGCTACAGGAGTCATCACATGACCCTGTGCTACCATGACAACAATCGGAAGTCACGTGATCACATCATGTGACTTCTGGTATCGGCCGGTGAGTAAATATTTACCGCCAATGCCATTATAATGGCGCTGACACATATTGACAGCGCCATTTAAGGGGTTAAACGGCACGGGAGATAACGATTCTGCTCGTGCCTAGCAGGCACACATCTCAGCTGTAAAATCAGCTGAGATGTGCGCCAATCGCTGCAAGCTGCTGGCAGCAGACCGCGGGCAGTAACACTATGACCGCTAGGACGTAATATTACTGCCCGCGGTCGTTAAAGGGTTAAAGACCTTCTGCTCCGCCACTTTCTGTTTCAGGATGCCCCACAGCTGTTCAATAGGGTTTAGGTCTGGAGACATGCTTGGCCAATTCAGCACCTTTACGCTCAGTTTCTTTAGCGAGGCATTGGTCATCTTGGAGGTGTGTTTGGGGTCAATATGTTGGAATACTGCCCTGCAACCCAGTTTCTGAAGAGAGGGGATTATGCTCTGCTTCAGTATGTCACAGAACATGTTGGCATTCATGGTTCTCTCAATGATCTGTAGCTCCCCACAGCAACTGCACTCATGAAGCCCCAAACCATGACATTGCCACCATAATGCTTGACTGTAAGCAAGACACACTTGTCTTTGTACTCCTCACCTGGTTACTGTCAAACACACTTGACACCATCTGAACCAAATAAGTTTATCTTGGTCTCATCAGCATCACAGGACATGGTTCCAGTAATCCATGTCCTTAGTCTGTTTGTCTCTAGATAACTGTCTGCGGCCTTTCTTGTCCATCATGTAATGCAGACAATTTAATACAGTTTTTGCCATATGGTCTGTGCACTGACAGGCTAACTCCCCTCTTTAACCTTAGAATAAATGCTGGCAGCACCCATGAGTCTGTTTCGAAAAGACAACCTCTGGATATGATGATGAACACATGCAGTCAACTTATTTGGTCAACCGTGGCTAGATCTGCTCTGAGTGGAGCCATCTTTATGAAGAGCAACAATTCTTTTTTCTGATGCTCAGAGAATTCTCTGTCATGAGGGGCCATGTTGAACTTCCAGTGACCATTATGAGAGAGTGTGTGAGCGATAACAACAAATTCAACACTCCTGCTCCCCCATTCATACCTGAGAACTTGAAAAATTAATGATTCCCATGACACCAATGAGAGAGAATTGCTTATTAGGCACAATTGGCAATTTTCACTTAGGGGTGTACTCATTTTTGTGGCCAGCAGTTTAGACATCAATGGTTGTGTTGAGTTATTTAGAGTGCACACCAAATTTACACTGTTGTACAAGCTGTACACTGATTACTGTACATTGTATCAAAGTGTCATATCTTCAGTGTTGTCCCATGAAAAGATAAAAAATATTTACAAAAATCTGAGGGATGAACTCACTTTTGTGAAATACTGCATCTGCTTTGTTTTTGTTACTCTCTGTTACTTTGCTTTGATAAAACATTTTTGATACACTTCTTTGTGGACTACATGCATTTTTAGTGTGTTTCGCTGTGGATTCTGCAGTTTGTCCTCATCTGATTCAAGTTTATGGTGATAATCCACAAATAAAACACGTTTACTGAGGGAGACATTGCCCTGTTATGCCTCTGTCCTGCCTTAGTTCCGCTCATGTTCGCAGAATTGGCCACATCTGGTGTGAAAACAGCAAATGTCACAAATTTTTTGCACAACTCTCCATTGCCCCATTTTGAAACTTTCTACAAAATAATAATAATTCAGTTATAATCACTTTATGAATTGGAGTCGAGGTTTCTATAAATTACATTGACTTTGCTGTTACTGTAGTAAGCTGTTTTTTGTGCAGCAAAAACACTCACCATCAAAAAGGCTCCAAGTACTAATGGTGAGAATTTAGCCTAAAACAGCAATTCTGTTTTTTCAAATGTTTCTTTTTACAGTGCTTACAGATCAGATTAATTCATTTTAAGATTTTGATAGGTGTAACATGATCAGAATCTAGACCGTATATTTGTGTCTTCCCTATATCCAAATCATCACCTTATAGTCTTCAGAAAAAATAACGGTTGGAATCATAATTATAAGAAATAATTTCAACTGAACTGAAGGGGCTTCGGTAGAAGATTATTGGAGAGAAGTGTGCGTTCGGTGCTGATATGGACCAGGACGAAAGTAAGGATACTTTGAAGTCTAGATCAGCATGGAGTGATGGAGTGGGAAGAGTACTTAAAAACTTTAGGCTATGTTCACACAGTGCGCTTTTTACCTGCGTTTTTGGTCCGTTTTTGCTGCAGAAATTTCTTGAGAAATTCTTGTAACCTTTCTGCAGACATTCCCCAGCAAAACCTATGGGGAAAAAAAATAGCTGTGCACACACTGCGTTTTTTTCTTAAGAAAATTCTTTCAGTAGATTTTCTTAAGAAAAAGAATGAGCATGTCACTTCTTTTCTGCAGCTAACTGCGTTATTCACTCCATTGACTGTAATGTAATCATGAAATAGCGCAGGAATAACGCAGGTAGCAAGTGATGTGCGTTATTCCTGCATTATACCTGCGTTATTCCCGCGTTATTTCGCGTTTTCGGGACATAGTGTACTTCCCTGCACTGCGTTTTGCAGGGAAGTGATGTCACTAGGACAGGAAGAGGAAGGAGAAGAGAAAAAAAAAGCTTGGACTCCGCTGTGTTTTTACCTTCCAGCCGGGTAAACACACAGCGGCGGCCCGGTATTCTCAGGCTGGGGAGAGCGAGGGACAGGGTTAATGCCCCCTCCCCCTCCCGCAGCCGAGAATATCAGCCGCAGCTGCCCCGGGACTGTCGCATCCATTATGCGACAATCCCGGCGTGTTACCGGCTCCTCCAGATGCCGTGATGCGGGGGGCAATCCAGGTAATATGGAGTTAACGGCAACTAATAGCTGCCGCTAAGTCCAAGATTAGTGATGGCAGCGTCTATGACACGCCGTCACTAATCTGAAAGTGAAAGTAAAGAAACACTCACACACCAAAAAATCCTTTATTTTGAATAAATAAAGCCCCTCTTTCTCCACTGTATTAACCCCTATCAGACACAGCTCCGACGTAATCCACAGCGATGTCCCCCGACGCTTCCAGCCCTGCTCCAGCCGCGTGTGACAGTTCTCCACGGGTCAGTGAGCGAGTGCTGAATGCAGCTCCTGAGCGAGGCTGCGGGGAACTACAGGACATTTCTCACGGCCGGTGATGTGAACACACTACCGGCCGCGAGAAGTGCAGTGTGTGGGGGGGGGAAACATAAATAAAGCTGGAATATCTATCCCTCTATTATCTATCTTATCTATCTATCCATCCCTCTATTATCTATCTATCTATCTATCCCTCTATCTATCCATCCCTCTATTATCTATCTATCTATCCCTCTATCTATCCATCCCTCTATTATCTATCTATCCATCCCTCTATTATCTATCTATCCCTCTATTATCTATCTATCTATCTATCCCTCTATTATCTATCTATCCATCCCTCTATTATCTATCTATCTATCCCTCTATTATCTATCTATCTATCCCTCTATTATCTATCTATCTATCTATCCCTCTATTATCTATCTATCTATCTATCCCTCTATCTATCTATCTATCCCTCTATCTATCCATCCCTCTATTATCTATCTATGCCTCTATCTATCCATCCCTCTATTATCTATCTATCTATCCCTCTATCTCTCTATCTATCGCTCTATCTATCTATCCCTCTATCTATCTATCCCTCTATCTATCAATCCCTCTATCTCTCTATCCCTCTATCTATCCCTCTATCTATCCCTCTATCTATCTATCCCTCTATCTATCGCTCTATCTATCTATCCCTCTATCTATCCATCCCTCTATCTATCCATCCCTCTATCTATCCCTCTATCTATCTATCTATCTATCTATCCCTCTATCTATCCATCTATCTATCTATTTATCTATCCCTCTATTATCCTATCTATCTATCCCTCTATCTATCTATATTATCTATCATCTATCTTTCTATATTATCTATCCTCTATCTATTATCTACAGTATCTTTCTATATTATCTGTCTATCTTACTATATTATCTATCCTTCTGTCGATTTATCCCTCTATCTATCCCTCTATCTATCTATCCCTCTATCTATCCCTCTATCTATCCCTCTATCTATCTATCCCTCTATCTATCCCTCTATCTCTCTATCCCTCTATCTATCCCTCTATCTATCCCTCTATCTATCTATCCCTCTATCTATCCCTCTATCTATCCCTCTATCTATCTATCCCTCTATCTATCCATCCCTCTATCTATCCATCCCTCTATCTATCCCTCTATTTATCTATCTATCTATCTATCCCTCTATCTATCCCTCTATCTATCTATTTATCTATCCCTCTATTATCCTATCTATCTATCCCTCTATCTATCTATATTATCTATCATCTATCTTTCTATATTATCTATCCTCTATCTATTATCTACAGTATCTTTCTATATTATCTGTCTATCTTACTATATTATCTATCCTTCTGTCGATTTATCCCTCTATCTATCCCTCTATCTATCTATCCCTCTATCTATCCCTCTATCTATCCCTCTATCTATCTATCCCTCTATCTATCCCTCTATCTATCTATCCCTCTATCTATCTATCCCTCTATCTATCTATCCTTCTGTCAATCTATCATCTATCTATCTTATCTATCTATCTTATCTATCTATCTATACCCCTAAATATCTATTATCTATCTATATCCCTCTATCTATTATCTATATCTATCCCTCTATACTCTATTCCCCTAAATATCTATATCTATCTATCCCTCTATCTATCTATCTATCTATCTCTCTATCTATTTATCTATCCCTCTATTATCCTATCTATCTATCCCTCTATCTATCTATATTATCTATCTATTATCTATCTTTCTATATTATCTATCATCTATCTATTATCTACAGTATCTTTCTATATTATCTATCCTTCTGTCGATCTATCCCTCTATCTATCCCTCTATCTATCTATCCCTCTATCTATCTATCTATTCTTCTGTCGATCTATCATCTATCTATCTTATCTATCTATCTTATCTATCTATCTATCTCCCTAAATATCTAAATATCTATTATCTATCTATACCCCTAAATATCTATTATCTATCTATATCCCTCTATCTATTATCTATATCTATCCCTCTATACTCTATTCCCCTAAATATCTATATCTATCTATCCCTCTATCTCTCTATCTATTTATCTATCCCTCTATCTATCTATTTATCTATCCCTCTATTATCCTATCTATCTATCCCTCTATCTATCTATATTATCTATCTATCTATTATCTATCTTTCTATATTATCTATCATCTATCTATTATCTACAGTATCTTTCTATATTATCTGTCTATCTTACTATATTATCTATCCTTCTGTCGATCTATCCCTCTATCTATCCCTCTATCTATCCCTCTATCTATCCCTCCATCTATCTATCCCTCTATCTATCTATCCCTCTATCTATCCTTCTGTCGATCTATCATCCATCTATCTTATCTATCTATCTTATCTATACCCCTAAATATCTATCTATCTATTATCTATCTATATCCCTCTATCTATTATCTATATCTATCCCTCTATACTCTATTCCCCTAAATATCTATATCTATCTATCCCTCTATCTATCTATCATATATCTATCTCTGTATTATCTATTTTTTTTTTTTATTTTCAATGTGCTTTATTGCTGTAAAGGCATTAAAAAATGCAGGGACCAACATGAAAGAAAACGCACCGAAAACGCATGAAAAATGCACCGAAAATGCACGAAAAACACACCTGCGTTATTGGTGCGTTTTTAACGCAGGTGCGCTAATCCTTCACTCTCAAGAAATTTCTTAAGAAATTTCTTAAGAAAAATCATTTTTCTAGTGTGAACATAGCCTAAAGCTGAGGAATGTTGTCGACGAGGAGTAGTGAAAGAAATTGGAAAGTGAAATTACTCAAATATCTTTTAGGCTAGGGTCACATGACCGAATGAAAAATTCAGTCCGATTTTCTTCTATTAAAGTGTTACAATTTTTTTTCTCATTTGTCATCCGTGTTTTTTTTTTACTCAGCAGCTTTTATTCTTTTACAGGACGATTAACAGTTTCTTATGTTACAGAATTGTAATGTAATTGTAAAAAGCAGATGCCATACGGTGGCAGTCGATTTTTGTCTTGCATCTATACAATTTTGGAGGGAAATCGCAGAATGTTGCAATTTTTTTTCACAGATTCTGTGAAAAAAATCAGTCATCAGCACTGCCCCATTGAATAACACTGGTACGAGTGTAATCCGATAAAAATATGTCCCATTTACACGGTGGCATGAACGCGCCCTTAGACTTTGCTGCTGTGGGAGATACATTTTTACTAATTAAACAATCTGATGTACTTTTCAACACTACAATCCTATCATGAATAGTGATACCTACCTAAGCATTGTAACAACCAGGTATTCGGTTTCATAGAATCTTTATTTCCCAATGGCGGTGCCCTCTTTCACGAAAATTCTCATTGTAAAATTGTCCAGGAATGGATAAAATTATATGACAAAATTGTGGAGACACGGGGGTCAGTGGGTGCTCTCGTCAGCTGGCCCAGCCGCCTTTAGAAAGACAGCATGGCCCAGGGCTCATCCCAACTGAACGCCCAACCTCCTTAACCGTGGGTGGAACACTATTCAGACAACACAGGGTGAGGGAATCACAATATTAAAACTTTATTGGATCCCCAAACAATTAACAGCACATAGCACATAACCAGCAAAACGACACAATGTAATCGGCAATAGTTTCTCACCCTTCCGCTGGCTCACCAGGGATTTAGAATGTCAGTGCCTCAGAGCTTCCAGGACTAATTACTCCAATCCAGCAGCACCCCGCTTTCGGCGGGCACCCACCAAGAATGGAATAACATCAGATTTAGGAAGCTAGCTGAGGTCTGCAAAGTCTGTACTCAGGTGACTGGATTTTCCCAAGCTGGGTTCCTTCCTTAGGTAGTCCTTGATATCACAGCCGAATCCTTGCATTCGATGCTGAAGTTCATGTAGTGTTATAATCCAGGTTCAGCTATAGCTTGCCAATCGGATCCGCAGATCCTAGATTGGTATCATGTGGCAAGAGTCTACCTGGGCAATGGACAGTCCTCCTTCTTATACCCCTGAGCTCTCCATTCAGACCATTGGGGTCTTCACGATTGGTGGATAAGACTGGGCTCTTATTGGCTAGATCTCAAGCCGTATGCAAAATATGCCTATTAGTAATGGTCTCTGACAGTAACAATGGAGACAGCCCAGCCACATCGCATCCAAGGATACAATGGAGGTTCGCACAATTGATTTGTCTGGGTATCTAATCCTCTCTGGTCAAGGTAATTACATAAGTCAACAAGAACTTTAAGGGGTACTTTTCACATAGCGAGATCGCTGCTGAGTCACAGGTTTTGTGACGCACCAGTGACCTCATCAACGATCTCGTTGTGTGTGACACTGAGCAGCGACATGGCCCCCGCTGTGAGATTGCTGATCGTTACACACAGTGCTGGTTCATTTTTTACGCGTTGCTCTCCCGCTGTGAAGCACACATCGCTGTGTTTGTGTTACGTCACCGCCAGAGTCTGCTCCAGCGACTTCTGCTCCGATCGCCAGGCGACGCCGTGTTCCTGCCGTGGATGGTGCTGGTGATGGGAGAGAAGTCGATGCCAGTGGCACCAGTGGGCGCAGGCTCCGATCATCCACTGGGCTGGGTTAGCTTGGGATCTGCAGTACCACTGGCTGACTGTGGGTGGCATGTGTCTTCCAGCTGAAGTTGCCAGCGTTCAGCTACAGCCAATGGGAAGACACCACACCCTTCTTATTTCCCCTCCTGTCACATGATCACTGCCAGAGATAGTTCTGATTTTCCTGGCTCCTGTTACGTCCTATTCTGTTGGTGATTCCTGTGTTGACTTCTGCGTGTTTTTGACTACCCTTCTGCCTACTGTTTTTGTACCTTGCTGCCCGACCCGGATCTGACCTCTGCTACGTTTGCTGACTACGTCACTGCCTGCCGATTCTGTCCCTGTTCCGCAATTCCTGGTTTGACCCTGCCTGACTACTACTCTCATCGGACTGCAGCCTTCCACGGGTAGTGATCTCCAGGGTCCTGTGTAATTCCAAATCCCTGTATAGGGGTTAAAGGGTTTCAGGGTTCTGGGGGTCCTACTTGGTGAGTGGCTTCCCTCTAGCCTCCCCTTTACAGCCCATCTGAGTCTGTGGATCCAGGCAGGCGTTACAGTTTGACAGCGAGAGAGCAAAGATCTGAATGTGCAGGGAGCAGGGAGCCGGCATCTGGAAGCTGCGGACGCTGGTAACCAAGGTAAACATCGGGTAACTAAGTGAAGCGCTTTGCTTGGTTGTTACCCGATATTTACCTTGGTTGCTAGCGTCCGCCGCTCTCAGGCTGCCAGTGCTGGCTCCCTGCTCCCTGCACGCGTAGCCAGAGTACACATCGGGTAACTAAGTGAAGCACTTTGCTTGGTTACCCGATATTTACCTTGGTTACTAGCGTCCGCCGCTCTCAGGCTGCCAGTGCTGGCTCACTGTACGCGTAGCCAGAGTACACATCGGGTAAATAAGCAAAGCGGTTTGCTTATTAACCCAATGTGTATCCTGGCTATGAGTGCAGGGAGCCAGCGCTAAGCGGTGTGCGTTGGTTACCACGGTAAATATCAGGTAACCAAGCAAAGCATTTTGCTTAGTTACCCGATATTTACCTTAGTTACCAAGCGCAGCATCGCTTCCACGCGTCGCTGCTGGCTGGGGGCTGGTCACTGGTGAGATCTGCCTGATTGACAGATCACCAGCGACCTGACCAGGTCATATCGTGGTCGGAATCGCTGGTACGTCGTTTAGTGAGACAGTACCCTATCACTAGACTCAATGAAACGAAACAATGAGAGGCTTATCCCCCGTTTATATACAAAATATCTTCATGTCTGGCTGAATGTTAAGAAACTTTAAAGCCTGCTTTACACGTTACAATTAATTGTGCGATCGCACCCGCCCCCATCGTTTGTGTGGCACGGGCAATTTGTTACCCGTGTCGCACAATGCAGTAACCCCCCGTCACACATACTTACCTTCCAAACGACCTCGCTGTGGGCAACGAACATCCACTTCCTGAAGGGGGAGGGACATTCAGCGTCACAGTGACGTCACACAGCAGCCGGCCAATAGAAGAGGAGGGGAGGAGATGAGCGGGACGTAACATCCCACCTCCTTCCTTCCGCATTGGCGGCGGCTGCAGGTAAGCTGCAGTTCATCGCTCCCGGGTGTCACATGGAGCGATGTGTGCTGCCTCGGTAACATTGAACAACTGCACGTTCGATTTTTAGAAAATGAGCGACGTGACAACGATGAACGAAAAGGTGAGTATTTCTGCTCGTTCATAGCTGGCACACGCTACGATATCACTAACGATGCCGGATGTGCGTCACCTACGATGTGACCCCGCCGACATCTCGTTAGATATATCGTGGCGTGTAAAGCCCGCTTAACCCTTGCTAGGCACTGACAGTCAATGTCGTCACAAAAATCTTCAAGTTGTTGACTTTGCCTCCATATTCCCCACGTCTCAATTTATAGAGAGAGGAGCTAAAAATACAAGTCCTATCTATGAAGGCCCTACATCATAACTTATAGGCGAAAGTGTTACATATTATTTGTTAGTAATTCACTTGTAAATTTTATTTTACAAAAATTTTTGAAGCAGTAATTTTGCTTGAGATTGATTTTTTTAAAAAATATTTGAAGATTTTAATTTCCATGATAGGCACTTTTCCGATTATGCATTCCCCTTTAAGGATCTCCTGTAATTATTTTGTCAGATACTACTGGGCATCTTCAGACGACTTGTGGAGTCCATGCCTTAATGAATCAGAGTTCTTAGTGGCACAAGAAAATGCAACACAGTATTAGGTGGTTGGTTTTAATCTTCTGGCTGATTAATACATACTACACTTGTTTATACACAAGGTCATTTTAATGAAATGTTCATATTATTTTGAAGTACAATTAAAGGTGAAGGATACAAACTTTATGTATGTGCTCATCTACCATTATAAGACAAATGGAATTAATAACTACAGAACATAGAAAAATGTTTTTCTTTGTGTGGCTATGGATGGAGTCAAGTGATTTCTTTGCAAGCTCCCACTTAATATGGTACGTTGCATGCATCTAGCATGGTGGCCTTCACATACATGAATTACTATTGTACTCTTTGTCATCATTGTGGAATAACAGATATGCTTAGAGGATAACTTGCATTATTCAATAGTTGTTTATACCACAGATTTGCTTTTCATTTTTAATCTCAATATAAAACTAAATGAAAAAAAAAAACAAACCAAAAACACATTTGTGACATTCTCTAATGTCACAATTTCCAAAACGCTCATCTCAAATGACTAGAAACAAGTGCGGCTTTTTCCTGGGCAGTCTGAATCGATATTGAAATCTGTATAGAAGAAAAAGATATCGGCACATCCAACGTCAAATAATTTCTTTCTTTATTTTCACATGGTATTAAAAAAGTCCATCCATATTTAGAAGACTCTGACACGTTTCCGACGCAAAAGAGCGTCCTTAACCCCTTAACGACCCATGACGTACTGGGTACGTCATAGATCGTGTGCCGGTAAGCCCCTCCCCCTGCCGCGGGCAGGCGTCCGCGATCGGCGCACATATCAGCTGTTATCAACAGCTGACATGTGTGCCTGCTAGCCGCGGGTGGAATCACTTCCACCCGCGGCCATTAACCCCTTACAGTTCGCTGCCAAAATCTGGCAGCAATATGTATATGGGCGCCGCCATGACAGTCACTTACCCCGCCCCCACCGGAAGTCACATGACATGATCACGTGACTTTCGGCAGTTGCCATGGTAGCACAGGGTCATGTGATGACACCTGTAGCTAACATGACTCACTTCCTCTCAATGCCGGAATACAGCTGGCATTGAAAGCGAAGCAGCAAATCTGCAGTTCTCAGCTCTGTAGCTGAGATCTGCAGATAGTGCAGAGCGATCGGATTGCTGATCGCTATAGCCCCCTAGGGGGACTAGTAAAATTAAAAAAAAAAGTAAAAAAAAAGTTTTAAAAAAATAAAAAAAAATAAAAAAACCTAAAAGTTCAAATCACCCCCCTTTCACCCCATTGAAAATGAAAGGGTTAAAAAAATAAAAAATACACACATATTTGGTATCGCCATGTTCAGAAATGCCCGGATCTATCAAAATATAAAATCAATGAATCTGATCAGTAAATGGCGTAGCGGCAAAAAAATTCCAAACGCCAAAATTACGTTTTTTGGTCGCCGCAACTTTTGCGCAAAATGCAATAACGGGCGATCAAAACGTAGCATCTGTGCAAAAATGGTACCGTTAAAAATGTCAGGTCGAGACGCAAAAAAGAAGCCATCACTGAGCCTCAGATCCTGAAAAATGAGAATGCTACGGGTTTTGGAAAATGGCGCAAAAAGTGCGCCACGTTTTTTGGACAAGCTTGTGAATTTTTTTTAACCCTTTAGATACAAGTAAACCTATACATGTTTGGTGTCTACAAACTCGCACCGACCTGAGGCATCACATAGATACATCAGTTTTACCATATAGTGAACACAGTGAATAAAATATCCCAAAAACTATTGTACGATCACACTTTTTTTGCAATTTTTCCGCACTTGGAATTTTTTTGCCGTTTTCCAGTACACTATATGGTAAAACTTATGGTTTCATTTAAAAGTACAACTTGTCCCGCAAAAAACAAGCCCTCATATGGCATGATTGATGGAAAAAAAAAAAAAAAGTTACGCCTCTCGGAAGAAGGGGAGCAAAGAACAAAAACGCAAAAACAGAAAGTGCCCGGGGGCTGAAGGGGTTAATCATAGGCTTTGATTAAGGATGCTCTTTTGCGTCGAAAACGCGTCAGGGTCTTCTAAATATGGATGGACTTTAATACCATGTGAAAATAAAGAAAGAAATTATTTTACGTTGGATGTGCCGATATCTTTTCCTTCTATTCAAGTTATAATCCACCTGGTGGACTTCATATCGTTGCACTCCATGGATGTGTGGTGTCCTATTCCATTGGGCGTGTCAAGCTTTCCTCCACTTCGTCTGTTATTGAAATCTGTAGTCTGAAATATACAACTGCAGCCTTCTGATAGTACCACAAAAAAAACAAAAAGCACAACTGTGTCGATTTGGTCAGATAAATGAATGCAGGACTCTGATATATGTGTATCTGTTCATCATAAACAGATTGAGCTCTGTGCGAGAAACAAAATAATCTTATATTTACGATACTTTATAATGAGTAACAAAATAAAATAAATGATGTTACAAAGCAAGCTTTGAAGATTGGTTAGGTCTCTTTATCAGGTGTACATGGTATATCAAAGTATCTGATACAAAGTGGTGAGGAGTCTTATTGCTTCAATGCTCCTGAGACCCCAGTAGAGCTTCTCATTCAGCCAGGTAATACTTTGTACTGACAAGGGACAATCATCCCGAAACACCGTGTCTGCAAATTGAGGTTCTGATCTGGCATAAATCCTAGGTCATGTGAAAAGGCTCGTTGGAGAGTCACTTTTGATTTTAAGATTGCTACTTCCAATAGGTGGCACTAGAGTTTGCCTCCTTCCTCCCTGAAGAGACAATTTGAATGCAATGTCATTCACTTGTATTACACTGCACTGTAGCAACACATAGTGAACTCTGGTCACAGGACAGGCCAATGGTACAGTTTATCTCTAGCATTACTATTCCTACCTAAATATATAGACAAATGTGAACTAAGGCTGACAGTTTGAAAATGAGGCAACATTATGTTATTCATATTAGACTATCAGAATGCTGCCTTTCTAGACACTTTTAGCAAAATTTAGTCACAGATTGGTGCATTTTAAGCCATGTCCCCTTTCAAGGAAACCATGCCCTCCCCATAAAAGTCCCACCCCTTTTTTGAGTAGGACACAAGTAGTTAAAATTAAAACACAAAGTCACAGTGCACATACAATATTCAATCTCCAGGACTGTTTTTACTAATTGAATATTTAACCATGAGCTACATTGTATATAATCCACAACGCCACACCTTCCAGTATAACAGTTTTATTGGTTCATACATCAGATTGCGTTCTTTGCTGAAAATGCATGGTCATTGATATGAGTAGTCATCTGTATGGCTTTATTTCACATTAATTTGACATTCTAGGTGTACATAGTTTGATTACTTACAATGCTGCTAAAGCAAATAAAAAAAAAACAAAAGCTTGCCATTGTGTGTAGCTCCGAAACATACTAGTGTTTGCTGCAGAAGTCTCTCACATTTCAAGTAACTTAGAACAGGCAAATGAGTGACAGTGCATGTAGGCACAGGCTCTCAGCGACTATCAAAATGATCTGAAACACATACTTCAAACAGGTACATGTATGGGCATATTCCAGATGCCGTAATGTTTGCAATATTTACTTCAATTTCCATGGTTGTGAAATTCCACAAACGAAGGCAAGAAACAGAAAGAAGGTCCCCATGACGCTCCCTTTTCTATCCTACTCTTGGGAAAGGCACTGCCGTGCTTTCTTATTCTCCTTTGAAACGTGGAGGCCTTTTTTCCTTAAATGCTAGTAAGCCTTCAAGCCTATCCTTTGTTGGAATAACCTGTATAAAAAGAACAAAACAAATGTAATATTAAAAGGAAGAAAAGAATGTAACTTAAAAAAAAAAGCTGCTCATAATGTACTTGTCCCTTATGTATTACATGTCATGAATATGTGAATGCTTGGTATGACCATCTGGCATCTGGAACACATAATAGCATGTGGAAACATTCGTGCCTCCAATCTCTAGCTCTCGTTTTGTAGAATGTTCCCATGTCTATAGAGGGGCAGATCTTTCAATCACAACCCACAACCCCAAAGCATCTCTTTCAGGTGAGTCAAGGGCTGTTCTAATAGGCAAAGTATGGTGATTCATTGCAGCGTTATCCTCCACTTATAAAAGAGCCCAACAGTGTCTGAAAACAAAAAAGTAGTGTATATCCATTTGCTGATCCACCATTCCTCTGTAGTGCTGACCAAGTTCCAGGTATCCCGCTACTTCTTTGTAAAACTACCAAACTTCTTTGTAAAACTAAAAAGTCCCCTGCCACTCACTGAGCTTCCTTTTCCAGACTATTATAAAAACATATTACAGCTAAAGCCAATCATTAGCTGCAGTGGTGACGTATTCTTTACTGCTAAAGCCACTGACTGACTGAAGCACCCAATTGGACGATAGAGGACTGGAGTAAGGTAATCTTCTCTGATGAGTCTAATGTTCAGCTTTGCCCAACACCTGGTCATCTAATGGTTAGATGGAGACCTGGAGAAGCGTACAAGCCACAGTGTCTTGCACCCACTGTGAAATTTGGTGGAGGATCGGTGATTATCTGGGGATGCTTCAGCAAGGCTGGAATCTGCTGACATGAAGTCTACAGATCAACAGCTTCTCTTCAATTCTGTTGATGGGGCATAACTGCCATTGTCATGATGATTGACATCCAGCTCCTCAATGCCTAACTACGGGGAGCAAACTCTCAATCAGCGTGACGTTGGCAGTCACATACCATTGGCAGAGGAGCCTGGAAAAGAAAAAGCTACTCTGTTGACATGAAACAGCAGAAGTCCGGAAGAGAAAAGCTGCTCTGTCAACGTGAAACAGCAGAAGCACGTAAGAGAAAGAGCGAGCTTTGTGGATGTGAAATGGCAGATTCCACAGCAGGAGTGGTCAGTGAACGCTGTGAGCTGGCACCAGATACAACATGCAGGTGGTTAGCAGCTTACATGTCAGTTAGTTCTTCGCCCCAATGTAAAAAAATAAAATTGTCCTAAATTACCCCTTTAGTCTATGCTCAGACTATCTTTTGAAAAATGTCTGGTTTATGTCATGCAGAGATTGAAGAATATTACTAGCATCATGTTGTAGCAATATCTAAATGTACATGCTGTCTCAGGAATATACCAGTAAAAGTGCTCTGTAATTGTACTAAATGTTCCTGCGTCTTTGTTTCACAGCCAAAAATCAGAACCAAAATGAGTATCAATTTCTGCAAGTCTCCATCAAATCCTACCTTATACATTTCTTTCCAGTTTGACATTTCAGAGAGATAAGGTTCATCACAGAATTGGGTATGAGTTTTAACAAACTACCTTCCAGAAGCAGTATCAAGTAATCTCTAATATAAGTGTGTAAGTTTTATCTAGAACGGTCACATACAAAGCCATATTAACATTATAATATACGTCTCTATTGACTCTCTGCCCGTCTGTATGCATGCGTCGCCTCGGCGCCCGGGACCCATGCGGCTTGCCGTATCTTTATGGTTCGGGATAGGGTCTCGTGAATCCCACGTGACTCATTCTCCGTTTCCATGATGCGGCGTCCGTCCAGGTCCTGTGTTGGTTGCGGCTGCGCATGCGTCATTAATGACGCACAGCTAGTTGATATGTTGACATGGCACGATATCATTTGCCACTCAGCCTTTTTAATCCCTCCTGTTCCTTCACTCTTTGTCACCGCCCCCTGACGAAGGTTTCCACCGAAACGCCGTGCGTCGGGTAGACGCTCACCCCTGGGTCCTGTATTGCAAGGTACAGTCTGATATCCCCTCCCTCACCGCAGATTGCTGTATATGATCTAATTATACTCCCTGACTATATTCTAGCCCTCCTTTTTGGGCATTTTCAGTCTCTGGTCTTCTCTTTTTCCTTTACATTCATGGTCTGTGGTAAAGTGGTCAAGCATTTACCTTTGTTGGCTAATACCGTATGTTATTCATGTAAGTTCTTTATCATTGCTAATGTAAATGCCTTTCTGTACCAATTATACCCAGGTGGTTATTGCTATATCCGCCACATTTTGTCACCTTTTTCCTTCTCCTTTGGCACAATAAATACCTCATTCTTAAATTTTGGACGTTTGGTCGTTTTTTCTTTTTCTTTCTGGTTATTTTTGCGATTGTCCTTATCTTGTCCTATATCTTGGTGCAAATATTACTATGTATTTTGTACACTTATATCGCTAATGCTATAGTTTATCATGCACCTATTTCAATTGACTCTTTGTGTCCTCTGTTTTATATATATATATATATATGTATATATATATATATATATATATATATATATATATATATATATATATATATATATATATATATACACATACACACAAACATGTCACAAAAGAAGACGGACACATAAGTCTGTATGTTCTGTGCTGCTGTCAAAAATAAGATCTTTAATAATGTAACTGTCTCGGTATACCACTTTGAGTGACTGCTGACAAAGCGACAAGCAGCAAAAATGAAATAAAATGCCACTCGTGATAAAATTGCACATATTTTACTTCTGTAAACAACAGCAATGCATATGGTGCGTAGCATGAAATGAAAGCTGAAATTAAAGTGCGGCTGTTTAGGAATCCTAAATTTAGCTAACTTGCATAAACACCATTTGCTGATTTTTGTGTGGGAGGCTTCACATTTTAAAAACAATAACTCCTTCCTCAGGAGAAAATAAACAAACAAGAAACAAAACAATTAAGAACACCACTGCATCTAATCAAATCGGGAAATGTCAAACACAAATATCCAGTTCTTTCAAATATTCAAGTTCTGAAGAAAGAAAATGTCACTGAGCTTCTTATCAGATATTACCTTGATACTGCTATCTTGTGGGCGTTAATAAACTAAATGTGTCAATGGGAAAAACATTATAAATGTATTCATTTATGTAATGTTTAGTTGCAACATCATTTCCAAAGAACACTATCTGGACACAAATGATTACATTTCATGGGAAATACTAGCAAAGTATCCATTTCTAATAACAATACAGACAATGGCACTGTAGTTAACCCTTTAAGGAGAAGTCTATTGTCACGAACATCTCTCTGCTATTAGAGTTTTGTGACAGGTTCTGGTTCTGAGTCTCAATTTTCCTTCTGAGAATCTGCTATTTAAATGTATTTCCTCTCCCTTGTGAAATCTATTCTACGTAGTCTCCAGCAGGGGGCATGGCCGGCTGAGGAGTATTGCCCTGAATACCGGAGATGGGCCACAGACACCCAATGGAACGATCCGGCTCTCAGGAGTTTTTTCAAGGTTTGTCTGAGGGATTCTCTGGTCTATTATGCTGCTCCACAGTCATTGGACGCCGCTATGTCCCAAGCTATAAGGGTGAATAGACGCCTCAGGGAGAGACCAACTATGACCCGGTTTCCTGTAGTTCCTACTCGAGAGGAGGTCCCAGAGGTGCATCTGAACAAAACCATGCAGGTGGAGGGTGTCTCCCCTCACACTAGGCCACCTGTGGTTCACCATGGGATGGGGGCATGCTTTTACTGTGGTCTTAGGGTTAATACATAGTGGTTTGTCCATCTAATCCCAAAAGTGTACCATCTGTAAGGAAGCACATTCCCCTGGTCGTATTGAGGATGGTGACCAGTGTATGTATGTTTCCTCCGTTTTGTCCTCTTTGCAGGTTAAAAATTTTCCAGGCCAAAGAGCAGATATCCTTCCCACTCCTCAGGTTTACCCTGAATGTAAAGTTAAAAAGTCGTTTTTTCCACGTATACCCCAACGCGTTATTCCATCTGAAAAACCATTCCCCCCTGGCCGTGTGAAGGATGACACTCCATTACATTGGTCTTGTCTTCCGGGGTCTCTGAGCCTAAATTGGAGATAAGCAGTGTATCTTCCCACTCCGCAAGTGAATCATAGGCCTCGGTGTCCTCCCTGGAGAGGTGGTGAGAGGGGGGGGTGGTCATGCTTCCTGAGTGTATAGCTATGCAGTCAGAAGTTGATACCTGTGTTGTGGGTCTTTCTGTGAGAGTGCCGTTTTCCAAATGCTTGCATGGAAATAAACATCCAGGTCTGGACATATGTGTGAATGACTTCGTATGGTGTCCACTCCTAACATCATGTGGAATTGTGCATCCGGAGTTCTGGGAGGCTGGGTCCATATTGTGTTGTGGAAATTATCAGTTCTACGGCTGTGCGGCTGGAGCTACCCCTGAGACTTAACACCAATAACATTTTCCGCAGGTCGGCGCTTAGGAGATGTGTGATGTCTTCAGGGCCTGCTTGCGTTTCTGGTAGACATAGGAGTTTTTTCACATTGGAGGTGAACAGCCAGTCATATGAATTCCATCTTGAGAGTTCGGAGAACTCTCATTAAAGGGGGGTACTGTCATGGACGTCTCTCTGCTATTAGAGTTTAGTGACATGCTCTGAGTCTCACGTTTCCTTGTGAGACTGATATTTAAATGTATTTCTTTTCCTTTGGAGAAGAGAGGGTTAATATCAGTATTCCCTGCCAGCAAGCAGTCTCATTACGATTTCAGGTGTTTCAGGTTTGGACCACTCCCAGTCGCTTTACATACCATCTGCTACCAGCAGAGGGTGACTGTTATTCTCATTAATTTGGATGCTTGGCCTGGAAATGAAAGGAGATGGTTCAGCCCTCTCTTGTAATTGCTTTGGTGGTTGCAGTCTTGGGTCTGACTGCAGCATTTTGTTGTTGTTTTCCACTTGTCTGTTTTTCTTCCCTGGTGTGTTGTTTCAGTGCAGCGGTAGGACTAGTGATCAATACCTACCCACTCCCTTGCCAGGACTATTGTAGGGTAACTCAGGGTTTCAGGTTCCTGCTTGGTGGCAGGTGAGGAACCTGTATAGGGACTGGTTAGGAGTGCAGGGTAGAGTAGTAGGTAAGTGAAGGTGTCCACCTTCCCTTTCACTAGTGCAAGGACTCATCGTTGTTAAAGTGTCCCCGGTGTACCCCTTGTTTGTCATGGTGTTACACCTGTTAAGTCATTTGTTTGGATTCACGCCGGACCTTCCCCAGTCCGAGCCGTGACATCTATTTAGTCTTGAAAGGAACCTGTCAGGTCTTCTATGCCTCCAACCCAGTGGTATTTATACCAATATGCCCAAATTCCCTACCTAACCATCCCTGTATAATACTTCTCACTATTAAGAATGTTTAAAAAAATGACCTATAAACATTCCATGCTGTTCACAAGTGGAGTTATTCTCCTGAGCCTTGGCATCCCATTCTTCTTGAAGGCAGGCCCTCAGGTCATTGAGGTTCTGGGGTACAGAATTCTGAGCCTATACACGGTAACTCAGATGATTCCATAAGTTTTCTATGGGATTCAGGTCTGGAGAAAATGCAGGTCACTCCATTTGAAGTACCCAGTCTCCAGCCGCCATTCCTTAATGATGCGACCACGATGGCATGGAGCACTGTCGTCCATGAAGATAAAATTAGGCCTGTGTTGTTCATGCAGAGGCACAATGACTGGATTAATGATGTTATTCAAGTAGTAGGGGCTTGTCACTGTATCATTCCCAAAGTGTGGGCAATCTGTATTGACAACACACTTGCCCACACTGTACCACCACCAACAAAGGCTCGTCTGGTGACAACAGTGGCTGATGCATAACGCTCTCCTTGAGGTCTCCAACATTATTGGCGGCCATCATTTCTGAGGAGCGTGAATTGACTTTCATGAGTGAACAGCCCTGAGACCCAGAGGTCCATTGTCCAGTGTTGCTGCTCCCGTGCCTAGTGATGTGGTTAGGTACTCTTGCAGGTCCTCTAGCACGCAGACCACGCTGATGTAAATGGCTTTGAATGATTTGACGTGACACTTGCGTGCCACTTACCTCCCTTAAATGTGATTGGAGTTGTGTAGCATTTTTCATCCGATTCCGAAATACACTGTTTTCAATGAAGTGGTCATCATTGTTGGATGTGACCAAAGAACGTCCACTTCTATGCCTTTCCGTGACTCTTCCAGTCTCTGTAACTTTGTAGCAACCTGATGATGACACCCTGTGACACTAAGCTCAGTGACCTCTTTCGTCTGAACATTCTTTTTGAAGCCTCGCAATGGCGGAGTACTGTTGATCAGTTGTTAGGTGTCGTCTCGGTGTCATGATGTCAAAATGTTAACAGCATGAAGAATATGACTGTTGAAATACCAATTCTAATTAAGCTTCGAAATTTTTGAGCGATTCATGGATCACCTGTTGTGAATTTTACCATTAACCTCCTTATAAAAGAACAGCTGTGCAAAAAGTGCTGAAACATTGAACAGCTGGACATGTTAATTCAAAAGTTTAGTGAAGGTCACAATAAGGTCCCTGGAAAAGGTTAGAGTGCGTTTAAGGCCTAAGCCACACGGCATGAAAATCGGTGCGAGTGGAGTGCGATAAAAAAATCGCATTCCACTCGGACCAATATTAGCCTGTGTGTCAGCACACGAGTGATTATTTTCTCAGCCCTAATCGGACCGAGAAAACAATCGCAGCATGCTGCGATTGTAATGTGAGACTTTTTCTCTCTCACCCATTCAAGTGTATGGGGCGAGTGAAAAATCGCACTGCACTTGCGGTACACCGGAGAGTTTCCTTGGCTGTGTGTCTAAGATCACTGTCTTGCTAAAATATCCACCCTCATTTCATGTTTATCATCCTGGTCAATAGCTGCAGATTTTTATCAAGAATGTCTGTGTTATCTTCTATCAAATATATATATATATATATATATATATTTATTTTTATTCGTTTAATATAGCGCTATTAATTCGAAAGCGCTTTACATACATTGGCAACACTGTCTCCATTAGGGCTCACAGTCCCTAACTGTATGCCTTTTGAGTGTGGGAGGAAACTGGAGAACCCGGAGGAAACCCACGCAAACACAGGGAGAACATACAAACTGCTTGCAGATGTTGTCCTTGGTGGGATTTGAACCCAGGACCCCAGCGTTGCAAGACTGCAGTGCTAACCACTGAGCCACCGTGCCTCCCTATTATATGAAGTTTGCCAGTGCTACTTACTGAAAAACAGTCCCACACCATGATGTTCTGACCTCCAAACTTCACAGTGGTATGGTGTTTTTGGGGTGATCTGCCTTTGGCTTCCAAACATAGTGTGATTATGGCATCCAAAGAGATTAATTTTGGTTTCATCTGACCAGACTGTGTTCTCTCAGTATTTCACAGGTGTGTCTAAATGTTGTTGAGCAAACTTTAAATACAATTGAACATGTTTCTTGTTCAGCAATAGTCTTGCATGGTGAGCATGCATAGAGCCAATGGAGGTTGAGTACTTTACTTTTGTTTTCTTTGAAATAATTGTACCTGCTGATTCCAGGACTTTCTGTAGCTTTCCACAGATGGTTATTGGCTCTTGGACAACCCTTCTGATAGTTCTTTTCACTCCTTTATCTGAAATCTTGCGGGAACACCTGACTTATGGTCAAATTATGTTTTTTTGCACTTCTGGATTATAGCCCCAAGAGTACTCACTGGAATCTTATGTTTCCGTATGTATGTTTTGCGACAATAATGTTGCAAGGTTTTGAGTCAGCTCACTGATTTTACTCATCATAAGATGTTACTTGTGTGGCACTTTGGTAATGAGACACCTTTTTATAGGCCATCAGTTTAATCAACTGATTATTTTTCACTAAGTGACAGGATATCTTTCTAATTAATAATACATTTCAGCTGGTGTCAGGATGTATCCATTACTTTCTTCTCTTTGTCATTTCTCATTATTACAAATCACTAAATTTACTGACATCTATGGTTTGATTTCTTTGCCAGTGTTAATTGGATAGGTTGTTACCAACATCTGGTGAGATATTCAAGTCAATAGCATCTTTAGAAATATAATTACTAAGAAATTTAGTGACTTGTTCAATACTTATTTCACCTGCTGTACAAACATACATACATACATAAATACACACATAGTATTGTAGAAACGTAAAGTGTATTGTAAAAATGGTTTAAGTGTGCGTGGAAGAATGCCTCAAACAAAGAATGCTTTAAAAAGTAGAAATTGTATTACTTTATTTTTTCAAAACAAAATGCAAAGTGAATGAACAAAATAGAAATCTAAATCAAATTAATATTTGGGATGACTAACCTTTGACATTAAAACAGCAATAATTATTCCAGGTATACTTGTCCAAAGTCAAGAATTTTGTAGGAATATAGTGAGGTGTATGGGTAACCAATTACACCAAACAGGTGATAATGATCAACATTTCAGGTGTAGGTTAAAACAGAGACACTAACTGAAATAGCTGTAAATAAGGCTTAAAATTGGATGAGGAAAAGTGAGATTGTGGAAGACTGTTTCATGCCACAAGTCATACACTATGGCAAGAACAGCCAGCACAGCAATAAGACACAAGGAAGTTATACTGCATCATCAAGGTCTCTCCCAAGCAAAGAATTCTAAGCAGACTAAGGTTTCAAAATGTTCTCGGTTTTCTTTTAATTATTACCAAAAATGGGCAACATTGAGAACTGTAGGTCCAGCTAGCAACAGATGAAAGACACATCATGCTTCCTTCCCTCCAAAATCAGAAGGTCCATAAGGGACTTCAGCTCAGAACTGGCAGCAACCACTGGGACCAAGCCACATGCATCCACTGTTCGTAGAAGTCTATCCAAAAGTATTCTTAAGGATCATAGATGTAGTGGTCAACAAAGGAAACTTAGTACAGCATGTGAAAGATATCTAGCAAAGCCATCCGCTCAGAACTGGCCTACAAGCAGTGAGACCCCATCATATCCATCTACTGTTCATAAATGTCTGGCCAAAAGTGGTCTTTGTGGAAGAATTGCCACCAAAATGCAATACCATTGACAGGGAAACAAGCCAAAGTGACTCAACTATATACAAAATAGTAGAAGACTGAAGGAACTAGGGTATAGAAAAATGCAGCAGGTTCTCTGGACTGAGGAGTCAAATTTTGAAATATTTGTCTGTAACAGAATCAAATTGTTTTCCAAGGGGCTGAAGAACAACAATATAATAAGTGTTTACAGGTAATAGTAAGTATTGTGGAGGTTTCTTGCAAGTTTGATGCTCCAGTTCAGCAAATGTTGGAAATTTGGTAAGGATTAAAGAGAACCTGACAGCTGATATATGGCGTCCATACTGTGTTCAACATGTATTAGCCAAGGGTTTTATTATCCCAGCCACTTATGATTGATTCTGAAAAGGTGCAGCGTTTCGGAGAACAATATACTCTTAATAGACACCAAAGACCAGGCTGCAAGCAGACTAGTCAGACAGGTGGGTCACCTGCAGCTTCTCTGTACCTGCTGAGAGTGAGTGACTGGTATCTAGCTGCATGCGCATGTAGACAGAGACCTGTCAATTCAGGACAACGGGTGGGGAGAAGCCGCTGGAGACTCATCTGTCCATGTAGTCTGCAGTGCTGTTTGGTCCCTGGTGACTATTTAAGTATGTTTTTCTCTGAAACGCCGCAACCAGGATGGGGGCAAAGGATGGGAAACATTTTTACTGAAGAGGCAGGATGGGGTACATCAATACTGGAAGGGGCCCAAGATGAGTGACATTAATACATTATTGGGGGGGGGGACAATACATATGTGTTTATAGGATTTAGCATGCTTAAATGGCTCAAACATCTGACCAACATGCAGGTGGGAGCATAGGTCCAAATTTTACACTGGGGTCTGTCGGACTCTAGTTTTGCTATTGATACTTATGCATATACCATCAGGGTGTTGTTTGATTTACTCCAAATTTATTCTGCAGCAGGACAATGAACCCAAGCATACAGTCAATGTCAATAAGAATTAATTTAAGTATAAGGAAGAACAAAGAATCCTGGAAGTAATTATATAGCCCCCACAGAGCCCTGATCTCAACAGCATTGACTTTGTCTGGGACTACTTGAAGAGGTTGAACGACTTCATACAAGGCTATATTCACAGATGATCTGTGGTTAGTTTTCCAAGATGTTTGGAACAACCTCCCTGTTCAGTTCCATCAAAAACTGTGAGAAGAATAGATTTATTTTTTTATGCTGTTTTTAAGACAAAGAGTAGACACAACAAGTATTGATGTAATATAAATTTCTCTTTTGTTCATTGATTTTGCATTTTAATGATCAAAATAAACAATTATAATTTCTATTTTTGAAAGCATTCTTAGGCCAGGTACACAAATTGAGTTTTTGTATCTCGGTATTTGTAAGGCCATGTGCACACGCTGAGTATTAGGTGAGGTTATTTTTACCTCAGCATTTGTAAGGTCATGTGCATACGCTGAGCATTTGGTGAGTTTTTTACCTCAGTATTTGTAAGGCCATGTGCATACGCTGAGCATTTGGTGAGTTTTTTACCTCAGTATTTGTAAGGCCATGTGCATACGCTGAGCATTTGGTGAGTTTTTTTTTATCCAACTTTGTTTTTTTTTCCCCAGAGGTGGGAAAAGTAAAAACACCAATTCTAGCCTTTTTTATTATTTTTTTCCAGCTTTCACCAGGCACAGTAAATAATCATTTTAATAAATTGATCCAGCCATTAGGAATGCAGCGATACCAATGATGTGCAGTTTTTTTTCTTTTTTTATATTTTTACACTATAACGTATTTTTTTTTAAAGGGAAAACAGGTTTTCTTGTTCTTTTATACTTTACTGTTTATTATTAATTTTCCTTTACTTTTCATTTTAGTCCAATTGAGGAACATGAACTTTATTGAGCTTGATCTGTCATATAAAAACTGACAGGCGGGGTCTAATAGAAGTAATAAGATGCAGCCATCGTTAGGCATCCTACCATAACACCAGCAATAGCATGTAGAGGGTTACACTGCAAGAAACGGCAGATGAGGATGGGCAGAGCTAAGTAATTCAGCCCTGCTCTTACCGCTGATCTCTCAGGCGCATTTACAGTGCATGCAAGATCAACCACACAAAAATACTGTATACAACGCAGATTGGGAGCTGGGGTGCAGCTGTGACACATATTTTTGTTGCTGGTCGGAACCAGTTAGATTGTGCTGTCCTCTTTATCCCCTCTTATGCAGCGCATGTTTTACTTTTTTCTATTGTGCTACTATTTCTATGTCTGTGATGATCTTCATTTTACGTTATAAAGTAATGTGATCAAGCACAAATGCCTACCTGAGCATAGCATGCTTCTTCTATGGCTAAGCCTGTTGCCAAATCCACCTGCAATAAGAAAGCATTACAGCATTAAGGTGTATTTGATGCGACAAAGAACTAAGGACCTTATTAGATATTCAGGGATCTGACTGAGGTTTAAAGGGAACCTGTCACCACTTTTTTTGGCTATAAGCTGCGGCCACCACCAACGGGCTCTTATATACAGCATTCTAACATGCTGTATATAAGAGCCCAGGCCGCTGTGAGAACATAAAAAACACTTTATAATACTTACCTAGGAGGTGGCGCTGCGGTGGAGTTGGGTCACGGAGGCGTCTCCGTTCTCCGGTACCGGCGCCGCCTCTTTCGGCCATCGTCGTCCTCCTTCTTCTGAAGCCGTGGCTTCAGAAGAAGGAGGACGAAGATGGCCGAAAGAGGCGGCACCGGCACCAGACAACGGAGACGCCTCCATGACCCAACTCCACCGCAGCATGACCGTTAGGTAAGTATTATAAAGTGTTTTTTATGTTCTCACAGCGGCCTCGGCTCTTATATACAGCATGTTAGAATGCTGTATATAAGAGCCCGTTGGTGGTGGCCGCAGCTTATAGCCAAAAAAAGTGGTGACAGGTTACCTTTAAAATGTTGTCTGTACAGTGCAGGGAAAGCAAGTCTTCAATGTCGATTAGCAACATTTAATGCTGATTTCTCAGTACAATACAAACTGCATATATTAGACCTGATGAGGCTGGTTTCCCTTTTTTAAAATCCATGTTAGCTATATAATCTTGTTATAAAATTTCCCGTATATGAGAATTTTATGATTCTGACCTTTATTATTTTAATCACTGCCTCCGTTCTGCAGAAACTAAACGTAACACATTTGCTTAGGCTGCTCAGAGCACCATTGGTGCGGCCAAGAGGCTCAGGGCACCGTTCCCCCCAATTGTTTTCCATATTACCCACCTACTTTCCTGGTACTTTACAGCACGGCCTTGCCTGAAGGAAGCACTGTCTACAGAGAATGTTCTCTGAAGGCTATGTGCTCAATTTACACTAAAGCGGGCTTTAAATGTTGCGACATCGGTAACGATATATCGTCGGGATCATGTCGTTATTGACGCACATCCAGCGCCGTTACCGACATCGCAGCGTGTAAAACCTAGGAGCGACGATCACCGATCGCAAAAACGGCAAAAATTGTTGATCGGTGACACGTCGCTCCTTTTCATAATATCGCTGCTTCTGCCGGTACGATGTTGTTTGTCGTTTCTGCGGCAGCACACATGGCTGTGTGTGACACCGCAGGAACGACAAACATCTCCTTACCTGCCTCCACCGACAATACGGAAGGAAGGAGGTGTGGGCAAGATGTTATGTTCCGCTCATCTCTGCCCCTCCGCTTCTATTGGCCGGCCGCTTAGTGACGTCGCGGTGACGTCACTGTGATGCCGAACGCACCTCCCCCTTGAAGGAGATATTGTTCGGCGGTCACAGCGATGTCGCCGACCAGGTATGTGCGTGTGAAGCTACCGTAGCGATAATGTTTGCTACCGCAGCGATCAACACATATCGCATGTGCGACGGGGGCAGGTGCTATCGCGCTCGACATCATGTAAAGCTCGCCTAAGTGTGGGCTGACAGATTCCCTTTAAAGCTAAAACCAGGTAGGATTCTAAAAGGAGACACAGTTACGTTATATTCACACATTTGTTTCCATTTTTATATCTCTCTTGTCATCTGTTTTGCATCACTTTCTCATTCACTTTTTTCACTAAAGCAGGAACCCTGAACACATTTATCCATTGACCGCAATGGATCAGCTACTGTTATAGGCTTTAATGGGTCTTATCCACAAAATGGATGAGAACAGGACACTATTATTTATTATTATTATCTATTATTACAGCGTCATTTATTCCATGGAACTTTACATGTGAAAAAGGGGGGGCATACATAGACAAGTACAATAATCATGAACAATACAAGGCACAGACAGGTACAGGAGGAGAAAGGACTCTGCCCGTGTCTACAGGACATGCTCTAAAGGCTGCTTTACACACAACGCTATCACTAGCGATACATTAGTGATGTGACACGCCCAGATCGTTGTTACGATTTGCCGAGATCGCTCATAGGTCGTTTTGTAGCGGTCACACATACACATCTCCCAAACGACGCTACATCGTTCAGCGATATATTGTTTGACCAAGGCGGTCGTGTGGATGTTGTTTGTCGTTGGCAGGGTGTAAAACATAGCAATATGTCTGCTGTGTTCCAAACGACGAACAATATTTAGAAACTGAACGACGTGTCAATGATCATCAATTTTCACCCTATTTGTGATCGTTCGAAGTTGCATGTAGGTGTCACACGCAACTACGTCGCTAACGATGACAGAAGTGCATCACGAAAACCGTGACCCCGACGACATATCGTCAGATAAATCGTAGCATGTAAAGCGGCCTTTAGTCTCATGGATTGGACACACAGATTCACAATGGATACAACTATGGGTCATTTAAAATCTAAAGGCCGGTTTACATGCAGTGACATCGCTAGCGATGTCGCTAGCGATAGCACCTACCCCTGTCGTGCGTGCATCACGGGCAAATCGTTGCCCGTGGCGAACAATATCGAAGGTACGCGTCACACGAACTTACCTTCCTAACGACGTCACTGTGGCCAGCAAACAACCTCTTTTTTAAGGGGGCAGTTAGTGCGGCATCACAGCGATGTCACATAGCTGGCCACCAAAAGAAGCGGAGGGGCGGAGAGCAGCCGCATGAACGTCACTCCCACCTCGTTGCCGGAGGACGCAGGAACGCTGTTGTTCGTCGTTCCCAGGGTGTCACACGTAGCGAGAATGAGCAACGATATTTGGAAAATGAACGACGTGTCAACAGTCAACGATTTTGTGAGTATTTGGGATCGTTAGCGGTCGCTCGTAAGTGCCACATGCAACGATGTCGCTAACGAGGCCGGATGTGCATCATGAATTCCGTGACCCCCAGCGACATCTCGTTAGTGATGTCGTTGCGTGTAACGGGGCCTTAAGGGTCTATAAGTCAGCACATGGATATCTATAACAGATGTGTGTGTATCAAATCCTCATTTGGGCTTTAAAAATTGCATAACAAAATTCTAAACAAAACCTGAAACATCTAATAGCACTTAGGGGGTGATTTATCACTGTTTTCTCAAGAAAAGTGGTGAAAAACACTTTAAAACGAACAGTGCAAGAAGCACTAAAAAAATGGATGTAGAAAGTTAAGCGGTAGAGTCACACTAAACACAATACATTTCAGCACATACCTCAATGCCTTGGTTGATTGCCAGTTTAGCCATTCTCATTGCAATTGGTCCCTAGGATTTCAGAAAAAAAAAGGAATAAAAGAACAAGTTATTGGAAGCATTTACTTACTATGATAACATAGGACATATATATAAAATTAGATTCAGTACTCTTACCAGATAAGAATTACCAAGAAGTGGTAGTATGGTAGGCTGAAATTACCTGACATTTAAGTGGAAAGATGTGGGAGTTGGTGGAAATTTTGGGAAATCATCATTAATAAATCTGAATTTCCCTTCTTTACACATAGATGTATTGCACACACAATAACTCCATCTTAGCTTATGAATACTTAGGGGATTTTAATATGCAGTTAACAAAATGCGGCACAATGTGATTTTCTTAAGAGTGCATTGTTGTTATTTTTTCTTTGATTTTAACACAAACTACAATGCAATTTTCATGTATACAATGATCCATATACAGATTAGAAGAAATAATATAGGGACTGTAAAAGATGGGGATAGCACATAAGGCTGTTTTAGCTCAAATTCAGTACCAGGCTCTGAGACACATTTATTTTTCTTATTTTACATTTCTTTTATTTCACACTCATATTTTTCATTATAACCTAACCATATGCTAAAAGTTATACTGATAGTAACAAGGTTAATGAACCTATGAAGTAAAGGAACATACTAGGATTGCAAAACTGTTGATAACACCTTTACTTTTCCAATTTCATTATTAAAGTATATTTAGTTGTCTAATGGATGGAGATAAGTACATTAGCAAATGTCACACAGTGTACAGCATGTTCTACGTCTGTTCCAGACGTAATGCTTCCCTGTAAATCTGTAAAGCACAAGTTCTGCAAAACAGAGATTTATCTAGAGCAGCCCGTAAGCTGCAGCCCTGACGGAACTGTAAAGGGAGCGCATACTCATTCATTTTGGCAAGAAGATACTACAGATATCTAGAGAACGGTTTTTCCTATGTATTCAGTGAAGTTCCATATAATAAAAAGATTCCTGCCTTTACATGCCTGCCTGGGAACTTTATTTTATAATATCTTATTAAACTTGTGCTTAAAGACTCACGAGTCCATAGTCCAGCAGCCACTTGACCAGGGTCCTGAATCTGTTATCTCATCTCTACTTTCATCTATCTTAATTGGTTACTTCAATTTTTTTTTGTTTGGCCCATGACTTTCAGTACAAAGCCATAAGATGTGGTGATAGTAAGGTTAGTGGCCATACAAAGGCAAATCTACTCCTACCACCCTCCCACAGGCTATGTGTCTGTATGAGCTTCTTGACATATATATGCATGGTATTTTGAAGGCCTACCTCCTGTTGATAACACTCATGTACGTTATGTTTGTTATCAGAGATCACATTGTGGATTGATTGCCTCGCTATGGCTATGTTCACACTTTTTGGTCAGAGTGGGGGGTTCAAAAATAGCAGTAAAAAAAATGCAACTGAAATAAAAGGTGTGAATGCAGCATATTGCTTTAAAGCTTTGTCTATTAGCGACAGGTGCACGGCTATAAATGTAATATACAATTGCATCTCAATAAATTAGAATATCCTCAAAAAGTTAATTTATTTCAGTAATTCAATACAAAAAGGTAAACTCATATAATATATTATACATTTTTTAATGGCCTTTTCTTAACAATCTTATCAAGGCTGTGGGTTTCCCGGTTGCTTGTGCAACTTTTTCTACCACACATTTTACTTCCACTCAACTTTACATTAATATGTTTGGATACAGCACTCTGTGAACAGCCAGCATCTTTAGCAATCACCTTTTGTGGCTCATCCTGCTTCTGGAGTGTGTCAATGACTTCCTAAGATTGTGTAGCCTACTGAACCAGACTAAAGGCCCAGTGACACACAACGAAATCGCTAACGAGATCGCTAACGAGATCGTTGCTACGTCACAGTTTTAGTGACACAGCAGCGATCTCGTTATGTGTGACACCTACCAGCGATCAGGCCCCTCCTGTGAGATCGCTAGTCATTGCTGAATGGTTGGAACCATTTTCTTCAAAGGCGATGTCCTGCTGGGCAGGACGCATCACTGTGTTTGACGCCTACCAATGCCCTCCTAACACAGTCCCAACGCCTGCCGAGACCCTTATACAGGTCGCTGATCGTTACTGTGTCATTGGTAAGATCTGACTGTGTGACATCTCACCAGCGACCTTCCAGCGACTTACCAGCGATCCTTATCAGGTCACGTCGTTTTCGGGATTGTTGGTAAGTCGTTAAATGTAACGGGGGTATAAGAGACCATTTTAAATGCTTAGGAAGACTTTGCATGTGTTTTGTGGTAATTATTCTAATTTTCTGAGATAATGACTTTTGAGTTTTCATTGGCTATAAGCCATAATCATCATCATTAACAAAAATAAATACTTGAAATGGATCACTTTGTTTGTAATGACTGGATATAATATATGTGTTTCCCTTTTATGTACTGAATTACTGAAATAAATTAACTTTTTGAGGATATTCTAATTTATTGAATAGCACTTGCATGTGCTGCTTCAATCCGCTAGATTCCTCGAGTTGGTTGTGAGGTAGCGTGGTTGGCTGCACAGCAGAAGACACGGGATCCAGGCACCAAGGGTCACAGCACACAGTTTAATATCCAAACAAAAGTCCACAACAGTACACATGTGCCTCTCCGGCAGAGAACTCAGGGAGTTTTGTTCACTCCCTCACACCCGGCACACCCGCCCTTGTTCCTGTTTCCTTTTAACCCTTCCTTCAGCCTGTAGGGAAACAGCATTAACCCTGGAGTGGAGTTACTTTCTATCATGGAGTGAGCACAACCGGGGCGAGACATACCGGCCGTCATAGATAAGCCCGGTCACAGTCTCACATACCCCCCCCCTCAGTTCAAGTGTGCGGGGTTGAACTCCCGCCATCAAACACGGGCCGCGGGACAAGGCATAGGCGTTGCCCTGCAACCTACCGGCCCGGAGTTCAACCGTAAACCGGAAGTTCTGCAGAGAAAGGAACCACCGGGTAACCCGGGCATTCCGTTCCTTGGCGGACCTCATCCAGACCAGCGGAGAGTGATCCGTCACCAAGCGAAACTGCCGTCCCAGCAGGTAATAGCGTAGGGACTCCAAGGCCCACTTGATCGCCAGGCACGCCTTCTCCACTACGCTATAATTCCGCCTGGGAGGGGTGAGCTTCCTACTTAAGAAGGTGACGGGGTGTTCCTCCCCCTGAACTACCTGAGACAGCACTGCACCCAGGCCGACCTCCGAGGCGTCAGTCTGTACTATGAACTCCTTCCGGAAATCAGGGTTGACAAGAACGGGCTGTCCGCACAGGACCCCCTTCAAGGCCCGGAAGGAGTCCTCGGCCTGTGGAGTCCAGCGCACCATGACGGACTTCTTGCCTTTGAGAAGGTCCGTCAAGGGGGCTGATAGTCCCGCAAAATCTTTTACAAACCTCCTGTAATACCCCACGATACCCAGGAAGGCCCTAACCTGCTTCGTGGTCAGGGGTCTAGGCCACTTCTGGATCGCCTCAACTTTGTTAATTTGAGGCTTAATCACTCCTTGGCCTATTACGTAGCCCAAGTAGCGGGCTTCCGTGAGCCCCAACGCACATTTCTTGGGATTAGCTGTCAATCCGGCTGTTCGGAGCGCGTTCACCACCGCTTGTACCTGTTCCAAGTGGGTCTGCCACTCAGAGCTGTAAATAATGATGTCATCAAGGTACGCTGATGCATACGCCTGGTGGGGTTCCAGCACCAAGTCCATCAACCTCTGGAACGTGGCCGGAGCGCCATGTAACCCAAAAGGCAAGACAACATAGTGGAAGAGACCCTCCGGCGTAACAAAAGCGGTTTTCTCCTTGGCGGACTCCGTCAGTGGCACCTGCCAGTACCCCTTGGTCAGGTCGAGCGTGGTGAAATATCGCGCCTGTCCCAGCCTATCAATCAGCTCATCCACCCGGGGCATGGGGTAGAGATCGAACTTGGATATTTCGTTCAATCTCCTAAAGTCATTGCAGAACCTTAAGGAGCCATCGGGTTTTGGTATTAGGACAATGGGACTAGCTCATTCACTCCGGGATTTTTCGATGACCCCCAGGCGTAGCATTGTCTTCACTTCCTCTGATATGGCTTGTCTTCGAGCCTCCGGCACCCGGTATGACTTCAGGCGTACCTTCAGGTGAGGCTCGGTGACAATGTCATGTCGTATCAGACTGGTCCTACCAGGCAGCTCGGAGAAGACATCGGGGTTCTGCTGAACCAGCCGTCTGGCCTCTCGCCTCTGTGTCTTGGTGAGGGCTTCTCCAATCCTTACTTCCGGTTCGTCCTCTCCGGAGGTCGTTGGAGCCGGATGTGAACGACCCGAAGAGGAGGGAGATGGGGAGAAAACAACCATCAGGCTTTCCCGTTCCTGCCAAGGTTTTAATAGGTTGATATGGTATATTTGTTCGGGTTTCCGCCTACCGGGCTGCAATACTTTATAGTTGACCACCCCGACTCTTTCCTTTATCTCGTAGGGGCCTTGCCACTGAGCCAGGAATTTACTCTTCGCCGTGGGGATTAAAACCAACACCCGATCCACGGGTTTAAAGGTCCGCACGGTGGCTTGTCTATTGTAGCGGCCGCTTTGCGCGGCCTGAGCCTCCTGTAAATGCTCCTTCACAATTGGCATGACCGCGCTTATGCGGTTCTGCATTCCTAAAATATGTTCAATCACACTTTTATGGGGGGTGGGCTCTTGCTCCCATGTTTCCTTTGCCAGGTCCAACAATCCCCGGGGATGTCGCCCGTATAACAATTCAAAAGGCGTAAACCCCGTGGATGCCTGTGGCACCTCTCGTATGGCAAACATCAAATAGGGAAGCATCATATCCCAGTCTTTCCCGTCTTTGGAGATCACCCTTTTGAGCATGGTTTTCAGGGTTTTATTGAATCGTTCTACTAACCCATCCGTCTGAGGATGATACACAGACGTACGCAACTGCTTGATCTGGAGTAGCCGGCATAGCTCTTTGCTTACTTTAGACATGAATGGGGTCCCCTGATCCGTAAGGATCTCCTTGGGCAACCCCACCCGGCAGAACACAGCAAACAACTCCCGAGCTATAAGCTTCGCCGCAGTATGTCGGAGAGGTATCGCCTCTGGATACCGGGTGGCATAGTCAACGATCACTAGGATGTGTTGGTGCCCTCGAGCGGACTTTACGAGGGGCCCCACCAGATCCATCCCTATCCGTTCAAAAGGGACTTCTATAATGGGTAACGGTACCAACGGACTGCGAAAGTGGGTCAGGGGTGCGGTAAGCTGACACTCCGGGCAGGTTTCGCAGAACCGTTTTACCTCCCCAAAGACCCCGGGCCAATAGAACCTTTGCAATATTCGCTCCTGCGTTTTCTTGACCCCTAGGTGGCCACTCATCAGGTGTTTATGAGCCAAGTCGAGGACCCGCCGGCGATACGGCTGGGGCACCACCAACTGCTCTACCCCCACGCCCCGTATTTCATCTACCCGGTAGAGTAAATCCTGCTTAAGAGCGAAATGGGGGTACCTTACCTGGGCACCGGGCAGCTGTGCCACCCCGTCAACTACTGTCACCCGACTCCGGGCATGTATTAATGAAGGGTCCTGGAGTTGGGCTGTCCCAAACGTATCCGGGGACGCCTCCAACTCCGGGATGGGCTCGACCGTCTCAGCCTCTCCTGCCAATACCTCTAGGGGCGACCTATCGGGTTCACATTCTGTCCCTATCATGGGGACCCCTACGGCAGGCGTCCCGGATTCAGGATTGTAGGGCTCAGGTCCCGGACTGACCAATATCTGAGGGGACTTAGGAGGTCCCTTCCATAAAGTCCAAAAATAGGGCAGATCCCTTCCTAGGATCACGTCATAGGGAAGAGTATTAATAAGTGCCACCTCATGTTGCACCTGACCGCAAGGTGCTGTTATGGTGACAATCCCCGTGGGATAGTCTCGGCGGTCCCCATGTATGCAAACCACCCCCACGGTACGTCCTGTGGCCTTTACTTTAGCCCTCAAGGTTGATCGCACAAGGGTCACTAAGCTTCCGGAATCCAACAAGCCTGTAACCGGACATCCATTCACCTGTATTTGGCACAAGTGGGGCTCAGTCTCTGGGGAGACCAGGTCAGCGGTACACACCACCTGAGCATACATTGAACCCCGCCGGGTAACCCCACAATCCATGGGCTCCGTGGTGAGTGGACACTGGGCTTCCATATGTCCCACCCGCTGGCACCGCCAACATCTAATAGGGAAGGAAACCCCCTTGACGAGTTGTCGTTTAGGGTATATAGCCTTCCGGACCTCAGGGACGGAGGGCGCGGCCTCAGACGGGACGGTAGCGGACTCCTGCCCCGGTGTCAGCGGTGGGTCCTTGGCCCTAGGCTTGGAGGGGCCGAACCGACGAGCGGTACGCAAAGTCTCAGTGTCCCGTATCAAGTCCTGCGTAGCCACATGCCGCTCTACCAGGCCCACTAATTGGTCCAGGGTACTTGGGTCGCCCTGTCCTACCCACCGTTGAATGGTGACGGGTAAAGTGCGCACAAAACGATCAACTACTACCCTTTCCACCATTTGCGCCGGGCTCAGAGTGTCAGGCTGCAACCACTTCTTTACGAGATGCAACAAGTCATAGGCCTGGGAGCGTACGGGTTTGGCTTCCTCATAGAACCACTGATTTACCCGCTGAGCCCGTACATAGGTATTCACCCCCATCCGAGCAAGTATTTCGGCTTTCAGGGTCACATATTCTAAGGCGTCCTCGGTACAGAGGTCCAGGTACGCTTTTTGGGGCTCCCCCGTCAGATAGGGCGACAATACCTCAGCCCACTGGGGGGTCGGCAGCTTTTCCCGCTCGGCCACCCGCTCAAACACCGCCAGGAACGCTTCCACATCATCCCCCGGGGTCATCTTTTGCAACGCTTGTCTCACCGCTTCCCGGACGCTGCCGTCGTCACCCGGTCCCGGGGTTGTTGCTGCCGGTCCAGCACGGATCGACTTGGCCAGGAGAACCATCTGTTCTTGGTGCCTTTGTTCCTGCAATTTTAAAGAGTGCTGCTGATGATCCAACGACCGGAGCAGGTATGCATTGATCTGTTGCTGCTGCTTTAGTATTTCCTCCATGGCGTCGCCGGGTTTGGGCTGTAGTATAGCCGCTTGAATCCAGGACATGTGCTATCGGGTCACCAGAAATGGAAGCTACACCTCACCGGGCTGGCATGCCCGCATTCTCCACCATATGTGAGGTAGCGTGGTCGGCTGCGCAGCAGAAGACACGGGATCCAGGCACCAAGGGTCACAGCACACGGTTTAATATCCAAACAAAAGTCCACAACAGTACACATGTGCCTCTTCGGCAGAGAACTCAGGGAGTTGTGTTCACTCCCTCACACCCGGCACACCCGCCCTTGTTCCTGTTTCCTTTTAACCCTTCAGCCTGTAGGGAAACAGCATTAACCCTGGAGTGGAGTTACTTTCTATCATGGAGTGAGCACAACCGGGGCGAGACATACCGGCCGTCATAGATAACCCCGGTCACAGTCTCACACGGTCTTCATTCTGGCTCATACAATCACCTCCCCCCTATTTTGTCCATATAACCTAATAATTTACTAACATACTTATGGATAAACATACATTTCAAGTTCAGTAGTTTTCTCAAAACTATATTACCTGAGACACGAATTCCTTAGCTAAAGCAACAGCCCTTTGGTAAGCTGCATCTCCTTCATCATTTTGTTCTACAACATGGCTGACCAAACCAATGGATTTTGCTTCATTGCCATCTAAGACGCGCGCTGAGAATATAAGCTCCTTCGCTAATGCAACGCCAACGACACGTGGTAGCCTCTGTGTTCCTCCTTAAATAGAAGAAAAGATTTATAGGTTTTCATTTTTATTTCTCTTTTGAAATGGCAAAATGGACTATAGACTGTGATGGCTCATTTCCTGTTAATCGTGCCGTTTGGGAAAATACCAGTTCTAGTTACACATTGACAAAACAGAATCATTTACATAAGACATTAGGGAAAAGTGATTATTGGACACAGTGATGAGAATATGAAGGATGCATATGTGCAGTATTGTGAAAGACGTACGTAAGGATATATTACATCATCTCTCGAGAACAGTATTTCATGTGGTGAAAACAAAGAGCTTTAAGATAAGCAATGAAACCAACTGACTCATGCTTGTAATGTTTAACCTCTTGAAATCTCCAAAATGTCTCTCTGACTTTCAGACCTGGAGATTTGTATATTTGTATTCGAACATGTATCTTGGTAGAAAAAAACCTGAGAAATATGAATGTTCTCTAGGGAACATGTATGTTATCTAATGTGATGAGTGGGACTGCAGCATAACTTGCTAATTAATGATCTAATTAAATAGTTGCACTGCAAAGTCGTGCACAAAAAGAGATAAGCTAGCACACAACGTATGCATACAGATGCATGCCACTAATGGTATATGTGTTTAACCATGTACAATCATTCATGGGGGCCCAGGGTGATACTGACACCTGAAAAACAGAGTATGATGATGAACCACTCTTCGGATGGAATACAATGTAATTTCCAGAAATTGATATAAAATAGAGAAGTATAAGTGGTTCCTTTCTATATATATTTCTTTATGGATCTTTATTAGCTTTGGCTCAGAATACTAAACCTATTACAGTGAATATGCTATCCAATATTGTGACAGCATGTTATAGAGCAGAGCGATGTATCATTTTGGGAGAACAGATTCACTTTAACTTATATTTCATGTATTTAAAGGGAATCTGTCAGCAGATTTTTGCTATGTAATCTGACAGCAGCATGAAGTGCATGAGGTAGGGACAGAGATAGGAGTTGTAACAGAATCAACGTTTTCTCTGCTGTAGTCATAACAGAGCTCAGAAAGCTAAACCCGCCGATACCATCGACTGTGCGTGTTCTGTATACAAAATGTATACTGACAGAGTGCTGTTAATCAGTTATAGGGGCGAAGTTGGACCAAGGAGCATGTGGCAGCTAATCAGATTGAGATGATCTCATGCTTTTATAACACTGAATATATTCAAACAGAAATACACAGCCAAATAAGTGACATATCTCTGTAATCAGGGTCTCAGCTCCTATACGTACCACGCTGCTCTCAGAACACATAACAAAACCTGCTGTCAGATTCCCATTAAAGTCCCTGTTTATTCTTTTCAGAGCTCCAGTGGGTGGTCTTATCAGTAATTGACATCCTTCCCTATGTAAGTGTGCATACATTGTTTACCATCAGTAACCAAGTAGGACCTCCTACCTGACCAATTAGAAAAATCAGCAGAGATTTAAATGAATAAACTAAAAGTTATGCTTAAAGGGAATCTGTCACCAGGTGTTTGCTACCTAATTTGAGAGCAGCATAACGTAGGGGCAGAGATCTTGATTCCTGTGATGTGTCCCTTACTGGACTGCTTAGTGTAGCTTTCATAAAAATCACTGTTTAATCAGTAGTAGATTATCATTAGAGGACTACTTGGCGTGCTTCCAGGTAGTCCAGCACATTCATGAGCTCTATATAACTGCTACATCTGCAGCAGGGAAAACATTGATTTTATGAAAATGACAGTAAACAGCTCAGTAAGTGACACATCGCTGGAGTCAGGGTCTCGGTCTCTACATTATGCTGCTCTCAGATGGGGGGAGTAAAAACCTGGTGACAGATTCCTTTCAATTCTGCTCAATATTAAGTGATAATATTAACATAAAATAAAACTTATAATGTTTTTATTAATATGCGAATATTAATATTGTGCCAAATTAATTTCAGCTTATTGGTTCTGGCCTCCAAATAAGAGATGAGCAAACCTTTGGAAGTTCGTTTTGGCAAATACTGTCGAACATTAAAAAAGTTGCGTGTGTGACGCCAACTTGATCCGAACCTCAATGGAAGTCGTAACTCACTCGAACTTCAAACTTTTAGGTAGTTGTTTTTCAAAACTGAACCTCAGGTTTGTTTATCTGCACTCCAAATCAGTCACTGTCTCTGACGGGAAAATTAATTGCCCACTCCTGCACTAGGTCCAGACAGGTGCTTTTTTGTACCCAATGACAACGCTACACCACCATGTACTAACAACCACAAGCATAATAGATATCAATATTAATGCGTTTACTAACCCTCTAAATCACTATAACCAAGCCAAGATACATAAAATACAACTTTTAATTCATTATAGTCTACAAACATAAATTTGTATTAATAGACCAGACCCTAGACCACCAGGATCATTCAGTAGAAGCTGTTCAGTTACCTTGTTCTGCTAGGAATATTAGTTATTATCACTAAACTTTCAACAATTACATTTTAATAGGATATATTTACAATGTATGTACATACTGGGTAACCATATGCCCAGTAGTGTGGAAAACCGCTATATTGGGAGATAAAGTTATAACATAGTGACTACCGTATGTATACATACCTAACAAAGCTCCTGTCACAAATGCACACAGCTGGGACACTGGCTTCTAGTTAGTAAAATGGGTCCTTTTCCAAATGTCATGGGTGGGCACACTCCTCCTACGTCTGAAGATTTGTGCAGACATGAAACACACTCTGAAGATGATGGCGTTATTGTATGTGTACATGTTCAGTAGTTAGTAGTAGAGATTTCTGCACCATTTTTGCAACTTTTTTCATGCATTTTTCAATGAAATTCAATGGGTGAAAAACGCTGCAAAAATGCTGAAAAATTGACATGCGACAGATTGTTTTCTGCACCAAATCTGTACTCAATATGTGCACTACACCTCAGTTTTCTCATTGACTTTGCTGGAATCATGATTTCCTTGCAGTTTGCATCAAAAACCATGATAAAAACACACTGTGTGCACACAGGCTTACAGTAAACACGAGCTACAGATGTTCGTTTTCATTTTACTCCTACTCTAACTATAAATTGTGGTGTCTTTTCCATAGATGGCACTTCATCATCACCTTGTGGTTGACATGTCCTGAATTAACATTAAAGAAATCTCGCTGAAGTTTTTGTGGAACACAACACCTGTCTTAACAAGTACATTAATATTGAATATTTCCATAGAGCTTAAAGCTCCACTGCAGAGGTTTTTATCAGCTCTGAAGTGGCGCTTTAAATGTAAGCCTCCTGTCATATACTGAACCTTCTGGTGTCTTCACCTTTTACCGATGCCACTCCGGTGCCATCTTGTGACTGTAACGTCTGACTGGCCGGAAGTCAGAGTTATATCACAAGTGCTCAATGCACATTTACAAGAGCCAGAACAAGGCCAGAAAGAGGCTCTCATCGAGTTGTACTGAGTTGTGACCTTCAGAGCGCTCCAGCAAACACTGGAGCTGCCAGGAGATCACAACTCGCTAGGAAATGGGCATTGAATAACATGTTAGCACACCCCTGTGGCTCTGCTCTGAGGGCGAACTATTGCACTGCAACTAGGCCCTGCGCTCATTAGCATATCAATAAGGATCTTTAGAAACTTTTTCTACAGATCCCTTTATCTATGTTACTAGATACATGGACAATTGGGCAGGGATTAGAAATATGCACACAGAACTGTTCGTGGTCCTGGGTGCATATTGGACCTGACAGGTTCAGTTTAACAACAGGCTCCCAAATGCATTAGGCTGAAGCGGCTGTCAATCAAGCATGATGTCAGCAGTGACACCCCGCTAACAGAGCAAAGCAGAATAGAAGGAATTGCTCTGTCTGAGAGAGATTGATGCAGGGTAACACAGGCAAATAATTAGCAACTTGAGCGGAATGAGTTCAGGAACTAACGCTCTTGCGACTAGTCCCTGCTTATCAGCATATCATAAAGGATCTTTAGAAATACTTTTTCTACAGATCTCTTTATCGATGCTACTAGATGGTGGGACAGTTAGGCAGGGATTAGAAATATGCACCCAGAACTGCTCGTGGTTCTGAGTGCATATTGGGACCTGACAGGTTCACTTTAATCAACATGATATCAGCAGTGTCACCACGTACACAGAGCAGAGGGATAGAAAAGGAACTGCTCTGTCGACACAATGTCACAGGACGCAGGAGCAGCAGTCTCTTTGTCTGATATTTGCTTATATTCTATCATGTAACACCAGACAGGAGTGTGCTCTGTCCCCCAAATACTAATGCAGTTATGATTTGGGGCATACAGAAACCACAAGCCATAAATGTGATGACAACTGCCATATGTAGCCAGCTACATAGTGATTATGAAACTATTACAGCTTAGTGGAATATAGGGGAGTCATATGCCCTCCATTGAAGGTTTCAAAAAAATGCAAGTAAATATGTTAGAAATGTGGAAAGTACCTAGACTTTTCCGCAGTACTCTCCTTGACCTTATTAGAAAGTGAATTGCAACACTGTTACTGAGAAATACTTCCTTGTAGAGGGTAGGGTGAACATGTTTACTCTAAGATACAGCAAATACCTAAAAACCCTTAATACTGGTACAAGTTCAAAGTAAGTGGAATAAATTGTCCAAAAATATTTGTCTATGAAATATATATTATATATAACATAACAGAATATTATGTTAGAAAGGGCCACTGTGCTTTACTAGTGATATGTGCACTTGTTCCCGGATTTGCTGCGAGTATCAAGACTTGGATTATTCCAATGATCAGCAAGTAGATGTATGATGATGTAGCTATATATCCCATAACTTTGTTTTACAAAAAAAGCTTTTATTGATAGATATAAAAATTAACCTGTGACTTGTTAAAGGTGATATTAAAAGTTTAAAAATATAGTATCAATGTCTGATTAGTGGGGGTTCTTAGCGGTGCCAGCGGTGGCCGTAAATGCACAATTACGGAGCTGCACAGCTCAGTCTGTGTTGTGGCGGAGGCCAGGTAATGCCCATCCACCTCCTAATCAAATCAATAGGGGGCAGATGTGCAGTACCCGAGTGCGGGCACTATTCTATCAATGGAGCTGTGCAGCTCCATAATTGTGCAGTTCTGTCCGACACGGACATCGAAACAGCTGATCGGCAGGGGTCCTGGGTGTCGGACCACCATCGATCAGACATTGATGACCTATCCTTAAGAAAGGAAACATAAAACAGGCTACTCGTTCAATAAAAATCTAAAAACAATTCATCAAACATCATTGATTTTGGTTAATTAGACACAGAAATTGCTGCAATATGGTGGATTTACCCAATGTATTAAACTGACTGGTGCATACAAACAACCAAAAGGAACTGTATATTTGTATATTTAGGAAGACTGTGGCTGATCACGTGTCAATTGTTTTTCGTAGAAGACAAAGGGTTTTCCCATGAACAAAGTTAATTTGATTTTAATCAATAGATATTGGAAAAATGATAATTTCCACAGCCATTACACAGTATAGCAGGGATACATATGTAAGATTATCTCAGCACAGAAACATATCTAATGGTGGAAAATATTATTCTAAGATCTATTGTTTAAAATGTACCTTGTTCATGGGAAAACTCCTTAAAAAAAAAAAAAGAATTCTAAGTATATTCTGGATATTTTTTTTAATGAAAAATGCTCAGATACTGTATGTTTAAAACATTTACAGATGTCATACTCACATCACCGATCCCCCTTCACTTCGGTTCTGGTTCTACCTGGTATCTGCTTCCTGCTGCAGCGATGGCAGGCAATCACAATGGCGTTCTGCTGCAGTCAGCATCTGTGGGATCAGTGAGGTGAGTATGGCTTCTTTTATTTTTAGAAAGCAATCTGAGCATTTTGTTTTAAAAATTGTACTCCCCTTGAAATAATGTTATATAAAAAGATTATACCTAAAATAACCGCTGAAGTTAAAAAAGGAGAATATACAAAATACTGTAAAATTTAGTTCTGGGTAGAATATTATGGTTAATGGCAAGATCCAAAATCTTCAGGGATCTAGTATATAGGGAGTCAAGTAAACCATGAACTTACTGAATGTACTGGTGACCGTTCTGTAATATTCTCAATGATGGTAAACAAATAAAGGGGTGTTCTCAAGTTTCTAAGTTAACCCATATCCGTGGGATAGGGAATAACTTTCTGTTCTCTAGGGGTCTAACCATTGTGGCCCCAGGGATCCTGAGAACCAGGGCACTGAAGAACCCAGAGAACCCTTTCACACATCAGTTTTTTGGCATCAGTCACAATCCGTTTTCTCGACGGATCCATCGCAGATTGTGTCAAAACTGATGCGACGGATCCGTTTTTCAACGGATCCGACTAGCTGAGGGTTAAATAATAATTGGGGCATGCTCAGTTAAAAGAAATTGAATCCATCGCCGGATTCCGTCATTTGACGGACGATGACGGATTCTGCGCCCATAGGCTTCCATCCTACCAAACGTCGGACAGCGACGGATCTGTCGCGGTCTGATTTTTCGACGAAAACAAAACACATTACTCTGAACATCATCTCCGTCGGCCGGACAAACAATTTTTGACGGATCCATCGAACGACGGATGAAACATGAGGCCATCTGTCGCAATCCGTCGTTAATACAAGTCGATGAGACAAAAAACGGATCCAGCGGCATCAGTCGCGGAATCCATTTTTTTCAACATTCAACGAATTGTGACCGACGGCAAAAAACTGATGTGTGAAAGGGACCTGAAGGTAGCAGAGGTCGATAATGAAAACTGCCGCTCCATTCATTCTAATAGGAAAGCCGAAGATCAGATGAGCCCAGCATATGGCACTCTCCAGTGTTCTTATTAAGAGTGAATGTAGCAGAAGTACGCATGATGAACTTTTGCTCCATTCAGCCAGGGCTCTTCAGAGCCCCGATTCTCAGGAATAATGGGGACCACGAAGGTCAGAACCCCAGAGTTCAGAAAATGATATAACTTCCTAACACACTGCCTCATGTATATTTTAGTCCTTAGGACAAGACAGTAGGAAAGCAAAAAAAACAAGCAATCTCAGACATGCAACAAGGATTAAAAAAGAAGCGATTATTGTATCAGAGTCAATTGGTGCTTATTGTTTACAAATGTATCTTCCCATGTAAAAGGATCCTAAGAAAGAGTTATTAATTACCCATGTTTCCTACTAATAATATATAGGAATCCCTTTTAATTCACGATAATTATCCCTTTAGGAAGCATGGTGACTAGGAGTAATCTGAAATGAACCCAAGTGAACTATATAACCCATCACATAACTTTCTGGTTTCAGGTTTCTATAAGCAGAGTGAAAAAAAAACAACTGACAAACAGTTACAAAACTATTACACAACAGCTTTATCTTATGGGAACAGCATGCAATTCTGCTGAAAGCAAACATGGCAGTAACATGAAGCAATATAAGTTAACTGGAAATGAGTTCACTACTAAAAAAAAAAATTATCTTAGTGGTAGTAAATGTAGATTCAATGCCATCCAAAGGCTTTTTTTTCCAGCTTTTATGATTTGTAGGGTGATTACTAAGTATCAGGACTCTTCCAACACAGACAATGCATCACACATAGCAAACACATTACATATGTAAGCGAAGAGTGGCCAAACATTAACAGATTGAGGAAGGGGAATGTAGAGGAAAGGTTACATCAGGCTACAGCACGTAGACACTGTACTATGCATTGTTCGGTGTCCCACTCCTTACAAATTCCACAGCTTATATACAGATTGTTATTACTCTGATCAGTCCCTGTCCCCAGTTGGGGCAAAGGAAGTCAACCTGATTCCACCTTCTCAAAGGAGTTTCCTCTACTGGCTCCCCGAGACACATCAAGAAATGATCTATCTGGCTAGATAGGTGGCGTAGGACACTGCCCTTATCTCCCAACGTCAACAACACGAACCTACAGAAAGACACGTACTGTGTTACCAACCGTCCAGAAATTCCAGGACAGTCCATAAAAACAGATCACTTTTCTTTGCCCCGTCTGCGTCAAAATTGAAAGGCATCTATGATTTTTTTGAAAGCTGAAGAAACTTATACAGATTATATTGACTGTAATTATCATTTTAGGCTTTGTGTGCACGTAGCGTTCTACCCTGCAGGAATTTCTGCAGCGATTTGAACGGCACACGTGCGCTTCAAATCGCTGCAGAAAGAGTCCGTAATGAAAAAAAAAAATAAGCCGATTTCATGCGCTCTGACAGGGCGGGGGATGAATGCAGAGCGCAGGAAAGAAGTGACATGTCACTTAGAACGCGCGCTTCGGGCAGCAGCCGAAGCGCTGCACTCTAAAACGTCACGTGCGCACGTCTCCTGCACAATCTCCATAGATTATGCTGGGGACGCAGGACGCATGCAGTTACGCTGCAGTGCAGATACGCAACGTGCGCACATAGCCTTATAGTTCAGTATTATTGACTTTGGGCATGTATCACTTCTAATGATTTATGTATCACTTCTAATGATTTATTTTGGTTTTCCAATGTGTCCATAAAAAATATGGTTTATCTATGATTTATTAATAAGCGGTCCAAAAAAAAATATAAAAAGTCAAGTTGGCAACCGTGGGCACATACCCAATTTGCCAAAAGGTCATTTCCGGGGTATAAAGTTGAACTTATAAAGCTTACGTACACCTTAGCCCCATTCAGTAAACCTCTACTTTCACAATTCCTGACATTTATCATTTTACACATTTCCCTCTCTTATGTCTGCTTGGATCACTACAATATTTCAACAACGTAAAATAGCATAACAGTAGAAACAATAGATTTCAGCTTATTTCATCATGTTCCCAGTGACTAAGAAGTTTACATACACTTGGATACTTTTAAGCCTGTTGAATACACAAGGGATTTTTCATTTTTTGTTTTTCTGTTTCTTCCTCCCCTTGTTCCAAGAGCCATCATTTTTCATGTTTTCTGTTGACATAGCCATATGAGGGTTTGTTTGTTGAAGGACAAGTTGTACTTTTGAATGACACCAAACAATGTACTTAAAAACATGAACAAAATAAATAAAATTCCACAATTGCTTTTGGATTTTGTTTTTACAGCATTGTGTGGTAAAAATGACTTGGCAGCATGATTATCCATTTACAGACGTAGCCAACTTGTCTATTTATTATTATTATTATTATTTTTAAGATAAAAAAAAAAGATTCTAAAATTTGAAAAAAAAAAATGTTTGTGTAGCCAGCAACTTTGTAATTTTTATTTCCTTGGAGCCTGGTGAGAGCTTGTCTCTTGAGAACTGTGTGATAGTTTTTATTGATACCGTTTTGCGTTTCATATAACTTTTTGACCACTTTTTATTGCAATTATTGGAAAGTGAGTGAACCAAAAAATAGCAATTTTGGTTTTCCGATTTTATTCCTTTTTGATGTTTAACATATGGTTTAAATAACTTACATCTTAGAAATTCAGACTTTTTTTGGATATGATGATATTAAGTATATTAATTTTTTTAATTTGAAGAGGGAAATGGGCACAATTTAAACATATATTTTTTTAAAACTTCTTTTTATTCTTAATTTAGATTTTAGTTTCCTTAGGAGACATGAACCTGCAAAAGTATGATTGGTTATAGTATATACAATCATAGTATTGCAATATATAATAAAATTGCACTTCTCCTAAGGCTGAAAGTCGTGGGCTGATGAAGATATTAGTTATGGGGGCCATCAGAACCCCAATGGAGTTATTTGAATGCCACTTTCAGAGATTGACAGCAACATTTAAATGTGTTCTCCAACCTTTCCAATCTTGAGAGACACATTTAGCTCAGAGAGAGGTCGCGAGCCACATCCAGAGCCCCCCTGAGTGGTGACATCCAGCTCCTGCTCCCATCAAGGTAGTGACCTCCAGAGCTCCCATTACCTGTATACATCACAGCCGAAGATTTTCCATAGAAATCACACTGTGGCAATATACCAAGATCCAGGGTTTCCCACCTTACCCCATTCAGTACTCTCACTTCAAGCAATTCCACCATACTGTCACATCAGCTTCAAAAACCTCATCTGACTAGAAGTAACATCTTGTCTTGTCTTGTCTTGCAAGAGACCTATCACAGTCGCCTCTGCCCTTTTTAGGATGGTGGAGCCTAGTCTCTCATGACGATGATAGTTTTATGCAATTGCGGTTCTTGTGCTTTGATATCCAGTTGCTGGTGAACGTCTGTGTGCTGTTTGGTGTGTTGTGGAAATACTCTTGTTGTCTGATTATTTCCTCCCATCCTTTAATTTCTTCCTGATCACTTATTGTCTACACCTCTGTGAGTGATTGCTGTGAGTTTGACTCTTGTTTTTTCCCCCGTCTGTTTATTTGTGTAAGAATAATAACTCCTGTCCCAGCGCTCTCCTTGGTGGAGGCAGGGTGACCACTAGACCAGGGTCGTTCAAAAGCTAGGATTAGGAAGGAAGACCAAACATCGTCACCTTCAGCTGTATCTTTGGGATCAGGGTCGGCCAGGGTTCTCCTAGCTTGAGGGCCAGTTTAGAATTATGTTTTGGGTAATTAGCCATATAAAGTACCAATTTGCGCAAAAGCTTGAACTTCCTAGAGAGGGTCTTGAGATATGCCTTCAATATGTCCACATAATGTTCCTTAGTTATAATGCCACTATTTTGTGAAGTGCTCCAACTCATGCTTCAGCAAACTTCACCTACAACTTGATGCTGCTATGCCCGTACGTCTTGGCCGGGATGGTGGTCTTTGTCTTTCAAGACTCCTTTTACTCCTCCCTATGCTATATTGGTCATTATGCCCAAACATTTCCATTTTTGCTTATCAGACAAAAAGTACATTTTCCAAAAAGTTTGATTTGGGTCCCCATATGCAAACTGTAACCTTTTTATGGCAGATTTAGAGTAAATGGTCCTATCCTTGTTATGGGTTCCGCTCCACAACAGGCTTTGCAAGTAGCCTGGTGTGCTTCAACATAATGAACTACCTTGGCCTATTTAAGGGATTCTTGGACTCATACCTGGTATTGCTAGAGACTGGTCCTGTTTGAGTGAGTTCTGTGGAACGGAGTTGGAGTCGGTTTGTTATGCTGTATCATGGCTTCTGATAAACTCCGAAGTCTTGTCTAAGACCCGCCTCGGGTCTTTAGACCTTCTGTTTGTGTCTACCTTCAGAGCTTGTGCAGCTTCCAAGGTTGAAAGACTTCCCCATTACTCTTTAGATTCATCTACCTGTCTGTCAGTGGTTTCCAGTCATCCTATTACTGGTCTCCTCTCATCATTATCTCTGCTACTTATCTGCTAGAGGTCTCCAGTCATCCTGTTGCCTGTTTTGATTAGTCATTAACTCTGCTACCTGTCTCCCAGTGTATGCTTGCTATGCTTCTGTGGTCTTCTGGTACTTTGCAAATCTTCACAGGTCTTCGGTTATGCTGCCATCTGTTCATGCTGTTCGGGTTATGTTCATCCATTATGTTCTGTAACTGTGCCCATGTTTGTTATCTGTCTGTTCATCCATGGATTTTATTAAACTGTTATTTTTGCATTTTTTTTTAGTCCTTGATTTAAATCTGCTATACCTGGCTGCAGCATCGGCTTCCGAGTGTCTACCCGGACCAGCAGGCTTAGAGGATCTACCACTACCGTGAGGCGACTTCACATAACAATGGCTTCATCCTTACCAAGTTGCCTTTCTGTTCATGTCAATATAGTCCATATTTTATTGTATATAGAAATACTTTTGTACCCATTTCCACCAACATTTTCACATAGTCTTTTGCTGTTGTTCCTGGATTGATTTTTACTTTTTAAACCAATGCACATTCATCTCTCGAGACAGAACACATCTCCATCCTGGGCGGTATAATTGGCTGCACGTTCCTAAGGTGTGTATACTTGCATGTTGCCTTTTGAGCAAATTAAAGTGGCTTGAAGCCAATACGAACACGCAATCACAGAAGCTTCTAGTCAGTGGCAACTTTTTGGGATACATGTAACTTATTACCTAACTTTTATTAACTCTTTATGAGGAAAATTAAAAAAAACAAAAAACAAAACACCAAACTGTTGTTTTGTTTTAAAATTTTCACGATTCATGTGCTGCACATATAAGGTATAATAGCTTTATTCTGTGGGTTAGCACAATTATGGCAATATAAAATGTATGTAGTTTTGTTTATGTTATACTACTTTTGTACAATGCCTACGCTTCAGGAAAATAATCTTTTTTGTGTTGCCATTTTCTGAAAGCCGTACGTTTTACAATATTCTGTCAAATGAGCTATGTGCATTTTGGTGACAAGGTGATACAATTTTCTGATAGATAAAACTTTCTTATTACATTATATTACACTTTATTAGATGTGGACTGTACAAAAGGTAACAGCAATTTGTTGTTTTTTTGCTTTTTTTTCTCATTTTATTTATACACCAATCATTCTTCAGTTTAATTCACTTATTAAGGTTATGCTGCAGGTCATTATGATAATGACAATATACAATGTATTTAGCTTAATGTAAGTTTTACAACTTTTTAGGGGGGAGGTGGAAGGAGAGTGTTTGCCAAACTTCAAGACCTATTGACTTTTATTTTCCCAAAGAGAGAACTATATGAGGATCTTTTTTTTTTGCGGGAAATACTGTAGTTGATACTGGTGCCATTTTTTTATATATATGACTTTTTTTTATCACTTTATACTATTTTTATGAGTGAGGGGCCTGCACGCAAGCTTAAAGTGACTCTGTCAGCACTGGCGCTTGATTTATCATTGCGTGGCCTAAATTTAAATTGCATTATCCAATCTGCTTGATTCCCTCTATTTCCTCCTCCCCTCTTTTTTGATTAACAGCTCTGGTTTCACAGACCCAGAGAAGTGCGTAGATAGATGGAAAACAAGCAGGTGGGAAGGTGCACTCAAATGTTTGGCAACATCATGATGCACGAGTATCTGCACTTGATTTGAACCATCATTGTGTGCTGACAGATCCCTTTAAAATTTATAAGGAAATAGGGCTGACACAAAAAGTAAAAGTGCTTCTCGTGTATAGTCCAGCTACAGTCAGGGCCAGAAATATTTGGACAGTGACACAAGTTTTGTTATTTTAGCTGTTTACAAAAACATGTTCAGAAATACAATTATATATATAATATGGGCTGAAAGTGCACACTCCCAGCTGCAATATGAGAGTTTTCACATCCAAATTGGAGAAAGGGTTTAGGAATCATAGCTCTGTAATGCATAGCCTCCTCTTTTCAAGGGACCAAAAGTAATTGGACAAGGGACTCTAAGGGCTGCAATTAACTCTGAAGGCGTCTCCCTTGTTAACCTGTAATCAATGAAGTAGTTAAAAGGGGTTCATTACAGGTGTGTGGTTTTGCATTTGGAAGCTGTTGTTGTGACCAGACAACATGCGGTCTAAGGAACTCTCAATTGAGGTGAAGCAGAACATCCTGAGGCTGAAAAAAAAGAAAAAATCCATCAGAGAGATAGCAGACATGCTTGGAGTAGCAAACTCAACAGTCGGGTACATTCTGAGAAAAAAGGAATTGACTGGTGAGCTTGGGAACTCAAAAAGGCCTGGGCGTCCACGGATTGACAACAGTGGTGGATGATCGCCGCATACTTTCTTTGGTGAAGAAGAACCCGTTGACAACATCAACTGAAGTCCAGAACACTCTCAGTGAAGTAGGTGTATCTGTCTCTAAGTCAACAGTAAAGAGAAGACTCCATGAAAGTAAATACAAAGGGTTCACATCTAGATGCAAACCATTCATCAATTCCAAAAATAGACAGGCCAGAGTTAAATTTGCTGAAAAACACCCCATGAAGCCAGCTCAGTTCTGGAAAAGTATTCTATGGACAGATGAGACAAAGATCAACCTGTACCAGAATGATGGGAAGAAAAAAGTTTGGAGAAGAAAGGGAACGGCACATGATCCAAGGCACACCACATCCTCTGTAAAACATGGTGGAGGCAACGTGATGGCATGGGCATGCATGGCTTTCAATGGCACTGGGTCACTTGTGTTTATTGATGACATAACAGCAGACAAGAGTAGCCGGATGAATTCTGAAGTGTACAGGGATATACTTTCAGCCCAGATTCAGCCAAATGCTGCAAAGTTGATCGGACGGCGCTTCATAGTACAGATGGACAATGACCCCAAGCATACAGCCAAAGCTACCCAGGAGTTCATGAGTGCAAAAAAGTGGAACATTCTGCAATGGCCAAGTCAATCACCAGATCTTAACCCAATTGAGCATGCATTTCACTTGCTCAAATTCAGACTTAAGACGGAAAGACCCACAAACAAGCAAGACCTGAAGGCTGCGGCTGTAAAGGCCTGGCAAAGCATTAAGAAGGAGGAAACCCAGCGTTTGGTGATGTCCATGGGTTCCAGACTTAAGGCAGTGATTGCCTCCAAAGGATTCGCAACAAAATATTGAAAATAAAAATATTTTGTTTGGGTTTGGTTTATTTGTCCAATTACTTTTGACCTCCTAAAATGTGGAGTGTTTGTAAAGAAATGTGTACAATTCCTACAATTTCTATCAGATATTTTTGTTCAAACCTTCAAATTAAACGTTACAATCTGCACTTGAATTCTGTTGTAGAGGTTTCATTTCAAATCCAATGTGGTGGCATGCAGAGCCCAACTCGCGAAAATTGTGTCACTGTCCAAATATTTCTGGACCTAACTGTATCTTTATAATAAATATGAGCATTCAAATAGAACTCCATGAACCACTCACGAGCAGGTTCTATACAGATACTGCTATTGAATGCAATGTCAGTGTGTGGGGGCAGATTCTAAAAAGGACCAGATGTTGAAGACAATTTAAGAAAACAGAACAGAGGACATTGGTGAGGTTGTAGGCACGTCTAATAAAATGTGTTTTTAGGGAACACTGAAAACTGTGGATTTTGTAAATTAACCATATCATCTGTGGAAGTGCATTTCAGAGAACTGGTGAAGCATGAGTAGGCGTTTTTATTTTTTTTCTACATTTAAAAGGGTGGTTCGAAGTCAAACTAAAATTTCAATTTAAATCTCTATTTAGTGTCAAAATCTAACCTATTTTCTAATATACAGTATTTTTTGGATTATAAGACACACTTTTCTTTCCAAAAATTTGGAAGGAACAGGAGGAGTGCATCTTAAAATCTGAATGTAGCTTACCAGGAAGTGAAGAATGTGCGCTATGCTGGCTGCGATGGGGGCTGCGCTGGCTGCTGTGCTGGCGGCTGTGTGAGCTGCTGTGGAGCAGGGCGGTGCAGCAGGTATCCCAGATGCTCTGTCAGCCGTGTGGGCTGCTTTGCGGCGGGTGTACCAGATGCTCTGTCGGTAGTGCGGGCTTCAAATAAAGACACTGCGTGCGCAGATGGAGCTCTCGGTTCAACATCTCATCCGCGCACACACCACCTCCGGCCCACTAATCTCCCAGCAGCGGACTTAAGGAAAATGGCGCCCGGAGGTGGTGCATGCGCAGATGTGATCTCGGCTTGTCATTAAGCCGAGAGCTCAATCTCCGCAAGCGCCGACTCCGGGCTTCACTGCCAACAGAGCATCTGAGACACCCGCCGCATCACCCTGCTCCACACAGCTAGCACAGCTCCCACCAAAGTGCCTGCAGCATCGCACTACTCCAGCACCGCCCCTGCCTCCTGTGACCCCGCTCCACCACCTTTGCCGCCCCCACTCCAGTAAGACACCGCCGGAATAGAAGACTGACCCCATTTTTTCTCCCTCACCTTTTTTATCTCTAAATTTGGGAAGTGTCTTATAATCCAGTGCATCTTATAAAACAAAAAATACGGTACTGATAATAATTTACTACAGTTCCCGAACTACACTATCTAACTGCTATTCAATCTTATTCCTATTTCCTGTGTGATGACACTTCGTGTGAGAAGGCCAGTGCATGCTGGAATAATCAAACGAAGCATCATCTGATCAATGGGCAGATGCTGACATCACTGTCACAGCCCTTGCCCCCTCCTTGAAACGAAGCATTAAGTAACGTGCGTTTCAGGGGCTGTGTTCATCCCTGCTGTGTCCTTTCATGTGAGTTATGCACTGTTCAATCTGCACGGTGATAGTGTCTGCTTTGTTGTCGGCTCAGATCAGTCGTAATCACGCAGCAAAAGAGTGATATCAAAATACCCAGTGTGCAGCAGACTAGCGCTGCCTCCACTAGTGACATCACTGGTCTCCTGCATGCCAGGTATTCTAACACCAGTCTGTTGCCAGCTGATTATTACGGATTTGAAGCAACAACAGAGAGGACGCTGTCACTTGGCAGACTGCACAGTGCACTGCGAGCAAGGAGGGACACAGCAAGGATGAGCAAACCAGTAACCCCAGCCTCTGCAACTTACTCTGCTGAAGCTTCATTTGAGTATCCAAGCATGCACTGGGATTCTCAAACAAAGTGTCATCACACAGGAAATAAGTAAAAAAAACTTAATAGCAGTTAGACGTAGTAAGGGAGCGTTAGGGAGTTTTTAATACATGCATATTAGACAATAGCTTAGATTACAGCATTAAAATGGATTTTGAATGAAATTTAGTTTGACTTCAGACCATCCCTTTAAAAACATTTTTTTTTACATTTTTACCAATATTTATTAGATCCCAGAGGGTACTTGAACATGCAATCTTATGAACTCATTAGTAATACATTGCACAACTTAAGTAGTGCTGTGTATTAGACTATCCATCAGGCTTTGACTGAGAAGTGATTTATAAGGCCACACCTCTGACATAATCTGATAGGCCGTAGGGTATGGCAGACCCTGGGCCTCTCGATTTGCCAAAGCAATCCATCAGTATTCCGTGATCATGCTGTACTGGTGTTGATAGACTGACGGAGGGAGCTCTCTCTGTGTCAATCTCATCTGCTGCTGTTACTATTGCTAGAATGCCGATCCTAGCAGTTACAGCAGAGCTCAGCTGTGGGTATCAATCAGGCTCATGTAGCTGATCATGTCGGTATAGAAGTTGTATGGTAGATCAACATGATGGATGACTAGATGATCTGTGCTCATGAAGGATATTTACAATTTCCACCTAAGTGTATATAAACTTATGACTTTACCAGTAAACATTTCACTCCAGTAGTTATGTCTGAACATATATTCAGTGCCTTGAAAACATATTACTACCCTGTGATCTTTTACATTTTTTCAATTTATACCCACAAACTTAAATATGTATTATTGGGATTTTATGTGATATATCAATAGGAGTTAGAAAGTATTTGTCAAGTGTAAAGGAAATTATATATGGCTTTCTAAACATTTAAAAAAAAATCTAAATCTGAAAACTGTGACATGCATTTGTATTCAGCCCTATGTAGTCTGAGACCCCTAAATAAAATCCTGAAACCCTGAGTGAATAATTGCCTTCAAAGATCACCTAATTTGTAAATTGAGTCCACCTCTGTGTAATTTATTCTCAGTATAACTACAGCTGTTCTGTGAAGTTAGGGATCAAACAGGATCATGAAAACCAAAGAACACACCAGACAGGTCAGGAATAAAGTTGTGGAAGAGTTAGGTTATATAGAAAAAAATAGCCTAAGCTCTGAACATCTCGCAGAGCACTGTACAATCCATTAAATAATGGACAGAGTAGAACACAATTAAAAAACAAACCAAGACATGGCCATCCACCTAAATTGACATCCCAAGAAAGGAGAGCACTAATTAGAGAAGCCAAGAAACCCATGGGGACTCTGGAAGATCTGCAGAGATCCACAGCTTAGGTGGGAGAATCTGTCCACAAGACAACTATTATTTGTATACTCCACAAATCTTTCCTTTATGGAATAGTGGCAAAAAGAAATCAAATTTTGAAAGCAAACCATAAGAAGTCCTATTGTCAGTTTGCAAAAGCTACGTAGGTGACCCAGCTACCATATGGAAGAAGGTCTGCTCTGATCAGATAAGATCAAAGTTTAACTTTTTGGGCTAAATACAAAACCATATGTCTCACTGAGCTAGCGTCATTGCAAGGAATGATGGACAAAAATTTCAGCCTGTTGATGTAGTCGAGACATACTGCTGAAAGTCTTTTGGGGTAATTGCAGCAAAAAAAAATGGTCCTACAAAGTAATGACTCAGGGGGCTGAATGCACATCATATTTTCATATTTATATTTTTTTAATATTTAGAAAACTATTAATCATTTCCTTTACTCTTCACAAATACTCATTCGATAAACTCCAATAAAAAACATTTAAGTTTGTTGGTGTAACATTAAAAATAGGCCACCATGTGTGTGTTTGTGTGTGTATATACATTTAATCACAACGCTAAGCAAAAATGGCTAAATTGTGCCATTTGTTTGGCCACCATTATTTTCAAGCACTGCCTTAACTCTCTTGGGCATGGAGTTTACTAGAGCTTGACAGGAGTCCCTGGAAACCTCTTCCACTCCTACATGACAAAATCACGGAGTTGGTGATGTTAGAGACCTTGCATTACTCCACCTTCCATATGAGGATGCCCTACAGATGCTCAATAGGGTTTAGGTCTGGAGACATGCTTGGCCAGTCCAGCATCTTTACCCTCAGTTTCTTTAGCAACATAGTGGTTGTCTTGGAGCTCTATCTGGAGTCGTTATGTTGGAATACTGCCCTGCAGCATTGGTTTCGCAGGGAAGGGATCATGTTCTGCTTCAGTATGTCACAATACATGTTGGCATTCATTCATTGATCTGTAGCTCCCCACAGCCGTCAGCACTTATGCAGCCTCAAACCATGACAGTCTCACCCCCATGCTTGACTCTAGGCAAGACACACTTGTCTTTGTATTCCTTAGGCCCCTTTCACACATCAGTTTTTTGCCGTCAGTCACAATTCGTTTAATTTTTTTCAGTTGGCCTTATATAATACTAGAAATAGGCCCGATGCTGCGGTGGAGTGCTGACAGGAGCAGTTGTGAGTGGGGCTGGTGGCATACAGATCTGGTGAGGGGGTCTGTGGGCATACAGATCTGGTGAGGGGGGCTGGGGGCATACAGATCTGGTGGGGAGTCTGGAGGCATACATATCTGGATGGGGGGCTGGAGGCATACAGATCTGGTGTGGGGGGTTGGAGGCATATAGATCTGGTGGGGTGGGCTGGAAGCATACAGATCTGGTGGGGTGGGCTGGAGGCATACAGATCTGGTGGGAGGGGCTGGTGGCATATGGATCTGGTGGGAGGGGCTGGAGGCATACTGATCTGGTGGGGGGGGCTAGAGGCATACAGATCTGGTGGGGGGGCTAGAGGCATACAGATCTGGTGGGGTGGCTGGGGCATACAGATCTGGTGGGGGGTGTACAGATCTGGTGGGGGGGTTGGGGGCATACAGATCTGGTGGGGGGCATACAGATCTGGTGGGCGGGCATACAGATCTGGTGGGGGGGGGCTGGGGGCATACAGATCTGGTGGGGGGGCTGGGGCATACAGATCTAGTGGGGGGGCTGTGGGCATACAGATCTGGTGGGGGTGGCTGGGGCATACAGATCTGGTGGGGGGCTGGGGCTCATACAGATTTGGTGGGGGGCATACAGATCTGGTGGGGGGGTTGGGGGCATACAGATCTGGGGGGGCATACAGATCTGGTGGTGGGGCATACAGATCTGGTGGGGGGCATACAAATCTGGTGGGGGGGCTGGGGGCATACAGATCTAGTGGGGGGGCTGGGGGCATACAGATCTGGTGGGGGGGCATACAGATCTGGTGGGGGGAGCTGGGGGCATACAGACCTGGTGAGGGGCGCAGAAGGCATACAGATCTGGTGGGGGGCATACAGATCTGGTGAGGGGAGCTGGAGGCATACAGATCTGGTGGGGGGGCTAAGGGCATACAGATCTGGTGGGGGGGGCTAGGGGCATAAAGATCTGGTGGGGAGGCTGGGGGCATACAGATCTGGTGGAGGGGGCTGGGGGCATACAGATCTGGTGAGGGGGCTAAGGGCATACAGATCTGGTGGGGGGGCTGGGGGCATACAGATTTGGTGGGGGGGGCTGGGGGCATACAGATCTGGTGGAGGGGCTGGGGCATACAGATCTGGTGGGGGGCAAACAGATCTGGTGGGGGGGCATACAGATTTGGTGGGGGTGCTGGGGGCATACAGACCTGGTAGAGGTGCTGGGGGCATACAGATCTGGTGAGGGGTGCTGGAGGCATACAGATCTGGTGGGGGGAGCTGGGGGCATACAGATTTGGTGGGGGGGTGGGCTGGGGGCATACAGATCTGGTGGGGGGGCTGGGGCTATACAGATCTGGTGGGGGGGCTGGGGGCATACAGATCTGGTGGGGGGGCTGGTGGCAATAGATCTGGTGGCAACAGATCTGGTGGGGGGGCTGGGGGCATACAGATCTGGTAGGGGGGCTAAAGGCATACAATCCTGGGGGCTGGAGGCATACAGTTCTGGTGGGGGGGGGCTAGGAGCATACAGATCTGATGAGGGGGCTGGGGGTATACAGATCTTGTGGGGGTGCTGGGGGCATACAGATCTGGTGGGGGGGCTAGAGGCATACAGATCTGGTGGGGGGGGCTGGAGGCATACAGTTCTGGTGGGGGGGCTGTGAGCATACAGATCTGGTGGGGGGGCTGGGGGCATACAGATCTGGTGGAGGGGGGCTGGGGGCATATAGATCTGGTGGGGGGGCTGATGTCCTCTGCATTAATGAGCACATTGTCCTTCTGCTGGTTCCCTTCTGTCCCCTATTATGCAGTGTCTCACCTGTCTTCTGTGCCTGCGGAGCCTCCAGCTACAGCACACAGACTCCTCCGTGATAGCGTCCGGTGTACGAAGCGGCCGCTGCAGGTTGAAGTCATGGCTTTACTGCAGTTGAATGCTTTACGGCGCCACAAAGCATTCAACTGCAGTAAACGGCTGACCGCAGAAGCAGCGGCCCCGGACAGGTGAGTATACAGCAGTGTGTGTGTGTGTGTCTGTGTTCAGTGTATACATGCCTGTGCGCTGTGTGTGTGTACGTGTTCGGTGTCTGTTATGTGTGTTTATTTGTGTGTATGCGTGCGTGCAGTGAGGACCCGGAAGCCGGAGCACCGTTCAAACTGCGGCTGCGCAACGGACTAGGGGAACAGACAAAACTGGTGATTATGTAAGTAGATTCTAATTTTCTGAGATAATGACTTTTGGGTTTTCATTAGCTGTGAGCCATAATCATCAACATTAACAAAAATAAACACTTGAAATAGAGCACTCTATTTGCAATGACTTCATATAATATGTTTCCCTTTTTGTATTTAATTACTGAAATAAATTAACTTTTTCATGATATTCTAATTTATTGAGATGCATTTGTATGTCCTTAGTCTGCTTGCCTTTAGCAAACTGTTTGGGGGCTTTCTAGTGCATCATCTTTAGAAGACGCTTCCTTCTGGGATGACGGCCATGCAGACCAATTTGATGCAGTGTGCACGTTGCACTCAACTTCTTTCGTTGACCATTGCGAGGCCTTTTCGGAGTGGATCCTGTCTTGTTAAACCGCTTTATAGTCTTTGTCATTGTGCTGCTGCTCAATTTCCAAGTGTTGGCAATCTCCTTATAACCTAGGCCATTTTTATGTAGAGCAACAAATATTTTTTTCAGATCCTTAGACAATTCTTCGCCATGAGGTACCATGTTGAATTTCCAGTGACCACTATGAGAGTGTGTGAGTGACAACAGCAAATTCAAAACTCTTGCTCCCCATTCACACCTGAGACCTTGTAACACTAATGAGTCACATGACACTGGGAGGGGAAATGGCTAATTGGGCAGAATTTGGCCATTTTCATTTAGAGGTACACTGACTTTTGTTCTCAGCTGTTTAGACATTAAAGAGAATCTGTCACCAGATCTGTTACCAGATCGGAGAGCAGCATAATGAAGAGACAGATGTTTTCTCTGGTGCAGATCTAGCCGTTATACAGAGCTCATGAATATGCTGGACTACCTGGCAACACGCCACGTAGTCCTCGAATGATAAAATCACCGTTTAACCCTAGAACGTGCAGCCATAGAAATCTACCATACAAAAACAAGTAACCTAGCAGGCCTGCGAGGCCCCAGGTATGCGTTCTAGGGTTAATCAGCAGTAGATTATTAAAACTACACTAAGCAGCCCAGTAAGTGACACACCACTGGAATCGGGATCTCTGTCCCTATGTTATGCTACTCTCAGATTAGGCATTAAAAACCTGGTGACAGATTCCCTTTAATGGCTGTGTGTTGAGTAGAGATGAGTGACTTTAGAAAAAAAAGTTTGGGGTTTGGGTGCTTTACGTATGCAAACCACTTGAACGACCATCGCTTTGCTCGGGTATGCTTGGTCCAGTGCGAGCCGCTTGCAGTGTTTGATCGGCTCGCACTGGGGATAACAACAGCATGATCAGATGTAGTGTGTACCAAAGGAAAAAAATGGATAAACCCCGCCCTTGGAAGTGATCTGTTAATGGCTGGCTGCATGTTGACGGTGACTCAAACTGCCCAATTAGTGACTTCCTTTGTGGTTCAGGTTAAGCCCAGGTCCCAAACTAAACTTTATCTAGAGTTTGGCTGAACCCGCGGAACTGAACTTCCAAGGGTCCGCTTATCTCTAGTATTGAATTATTTACACCAAATTTACACTGTTGTACAAGCTGCACACTGATAACTTTACATTATATCAAAGGGTCATATCTTCAGTGTTGTCTCATGAAAAGATATCAATATTTACAACAATGTGAGAGGTGTACTCACTTTTGTTATATATGTGCACACACATTATACACACACACACACACACACAATTACTGTATACAAAGCTGAAAGTCTGAAGTCAGGGATCTTTATTTGACCGTAATTTGAGTTACAGTGCCCAGCATGAATTTATCTGGAAGTCACATATCAGGAAGACATACTAGATAAGTATACCAGTATAAACATCAAATAATGATGATATCACACACATAGCAAACAGCAGATAAGCCTTCCCTCAGATTTCAGAAGCAAGAGAAATAATATCTGCAAAATGGAAAAATAGTTTTGACATATACTATTACAATATATAAAGCTACTATCACTTTCATAAATATAATCGAGAACAAAATGATCATAAAAATATATCAGAGCAGTAAAACAGCATTTATGTACCATAATTTCCTAATAATTAATGTGTGGTCATCACACTAAAGTAACAAAACAATTCTATTTTTTTTTTATTGTTTAACGGATGTCATAAGAATTACACAAATAGGAAGGAGACTGTGATTGAGCACATTTAACCCTTTCAACCCCGGGGCGATTTTCTATTATACTTTTTTTCATTTTTATTTTTTTTTTCCGCCTTCTTCCAAGAGCCATAATAATTTTATTTTTCCATCAATATAGGCATATGAGGACTTGTTATTTGTGAGACGAGTTGTACTTTTGGATGAGTCCATAAATTTGACTATATAGTGGTCTGGAAAATGGGGAAACAATCCCAAGTGTGTTGAAACGGCAAAGAAAAAGTGCAATTCCACCAGTGTTTTTTTATTTACCATGTTCACTAAATAGATTCTCCAGGTCAATACGAGTAGGTCGATATCAAATATGTATAGTTGTTTTTTTTTATTTCAGTGGTGAAAATTTTGGAGAAATTTGTAGCATAAAACCTTTTTGCTTGTGTCGCCATTTTCTGTGACCCGCTACACTAGAAATTATTAAAATCTGGAGCTCTGTGAGGGTTCATTTTTTTACACCTTGAGCTGACATTTTTAATTATACCATTATGGGGTAGATACTGTACATTTGATTGCCTCTTATTGTATTTTATTGTGCATTTTGCTGCTCCGCTAACCTCAGCCATGGCTCCCATTACCCAGGACATCCTCTGAGGGGGCAGCGATGCAAGAAACTAGTAAGTAACTGCAGCGCTGCCCCCCGGTGACATCCTATTCTGGGAGGGGAAATGCACGCTGTGGGAAGTGACTGCAGCTCCAGCCTCCTCTGATGTCACACTTCGCCTTTCAAATGAAACGTCACAGGAAGTACAATAAAAAAAATGCCTCTAGGGATTAGATATATAAGGGAAAAGTGCAGGGAATTATATAACAAAGCAAATTACAAAAGTGGTTAGGGGGTAAGGATAGATAGACAGACAGACACAGATAGATAGAAAATCTATTTTCGGTGAGGGACGATGGCCTTAAAGCAACAGTAAAGCCTGCTTTACACGTATCAATTTGTTGTGCGATCGCATTTGCGATCACACCCGCCCCCATCGTTTGTGCGTCACGGGCAATTTCTTGCCCGTGTCGCACAAATTCGTAACCCCATGTCACACGTACTTACCTTCCAAACGACCTCGCTGTGGACGGCGAACATCCACTTCCTGAAGGGGGAGGGACGTTCGGCGTCACAGCGACGTCACACAGCGGCCGACCAATAGAAGCGGAGGGGCGGAGAGGAGCGGGACGTAAACATTCCGCCCACCTCCTTCCTTCCTCAATGTCGGCGGGACGCAGGTAAGTTGTGTTCATCGTTCCCGGGGTGTCACACGATGCGATGTGTGCTGCCTCGGGAACAATGAACAACAGGACGTTCAATTTTTAGAAAATGAGCAACGTGTCAACGAGCAACAATAAGGGGAGTATTTCTGCTCGTTCACACTCGCTCGTAGCTGTCACACGCTACGATATGTCAAATGAGGCTGGATGTGTGTCACTTACAACGTGACCCAGACGACGTCTCGTTTGACATATCGTAGTGAGTACAGCCCGCTTAAGAGTTTTTGCAATTTCAAAGGTAAGAAAATGTCATATTCTTGAGATGTTTTGGTGCTTGTAATTGGTTAAAGGGACTGAAGGAAAGATATGAGCTTAAAGGGAAGGTGTAACTTTTTTATTTTTGTATTCAAGATAGTGATTATGAAATCAAGTATTTTTAATACCAAATTAAATTCACTGTTTATTTAGTTTTTATTTAATTTTATTTTTACGGAAACACTGGGCACTGCAATATTGGATCTGCTGTGTGTAACGACAGTTACTCACCTCATGTATGGCAGCGCCCAGGGATAGTCCCTCTCCGACCCCTAGAATTAACACAGAGATCTCCCTGCTGTGAGCTAGAGACGTCACTTGGGCTGTCCAGATCACAGCAGTGGGAGGAGATCGCCACCATCTTTGTGGAGCTCACAGCGTATGCTGTGTGCTGCATTTTCCCCCGGTCACCTGTTCGGGATGTGTGAGTACCAGCGCCGGGCCGCCGCCGCTATCTTACCCCGCTCTCACCGCCGCTACCTTCTCCCCCTGCCGTTTTCCCCGCCACTGCCACTCCCCCCGCCACTCTCCCCACCATCACTCTCTCAACTCCTTCTGCTCTCGTGTGCTCACCTTGGGCCTCTGCTCCTCAGTGCATAGTATACTGAGGAGCGCAGTATACAGCGGTATACAGCTGAGTGCGATATACAGTGGGGCGGTAGACACGGGCGTGCGTATGGCAGAGCATTGTGGGCGTATGTGCGGAAGAGCATTGTAGGAAGGCGTGCAGCAGAGCATTGAAGGCTTGCGGCAGAGCATTGCAGGCGGGCGTACATGCAGCAGAGCATTGCAGACGGGCATGCGTGCGGCAGAGCATTTAGACATTATGATCACTTTGTGGTCACCAACAAAATGGCTCTGCACTGTGATCCTAAATGTCATCTTCCCCTTTCCTTTTGGAAACACCCAGATTGGGAGGGGGAGGTGTGACATCACACACAGGAGGGCAGATTCTGGCCACTTTTACTGCAGTTGTAATGTGAGCTAGTTCTAGATTAGGATTTCAGCAGCTACTCCCCTTAGTGTTTAAGAGTGGAAAACATCAAACATTTTATTTTTTTTTAAATATTTTGCTGAATTAAAAACAATTATATTTAAACAAAACATTAAAACATTATTACTTTACATTTTTTCAGTTATTTATTTATTTTTTTTTGGACGACACCTTCCCTTTAATATAACCCCAAAACAGTGACTGTACTGCTTGGGAGTTATGGTAGGACTACCCATGGAAATGGTCATATCAGATTTAGGTAAGTTAAGAGATATTTTGACTTGCATGTGCACTTAAACCCGTTTTGACATCTTGGTGATGAATGAGTAGAGCAGCCATGCTTTTGTATAGGTGCACATGGTTATTCACCTTTGGGGATGTGTTTATTTTTTTTTACTTAAAAGGGGTTATGTAAGACTTTCCTTGTTTTTTTCTTATGGTGCTAACAACTTACAAGCAGGAAGTTGATAACCACGTGTCTGTTCTGCCGGGCTCTGATATTTGCTCATCTCTGCGTCTGACGGGGAGTCTGTTGCTTCATTTAACCTCATATCGACAGAACCAGCTTTCAACCAGCATGATACTGGCAGTGACACCCCATTGACAGAGCAGAGCAAAAGAGAAGCTGCTTTATTGATGTGAAGTCACCAAAAGCCACAGAATCGCACGCAGAAGGAGTCTGTGACCGCTCTGAGCTAGTAGAGATAAGCGCCCGACAAAACAGGCAGGTTAGCAACTACTTGCCTATAAGGTTCTTAGCCTTAAAGGAAACAATAAGGAAAATCCCAGATAACCCCTTTAAATGCTTATATTTAGGGCTTGGTATATATTCTGCAATTTGGTTTCATTAACCCCTTAATAACTTTCAGTATGACATGCTATGCACATCATAAGTCGTCATCCTGTCTTTAATGTGGGCTTGCATGACGAGTTTGCATCTTTCCCTGCAGCTAAAGGCTGAATTTTTCAGTCTTTATCTGCCTCCAACAGTGGCATTTAACAGGCTGTAGCAGAGGGGCACACTTTTCTGACCCCACATTGGCGCTAGTCACATTGCTGTATTTAGAACAATTGATGATACCATTGCAAGTTCAAGTCCCCTAAGAGGACTATTAAATAAAATAAAGAGTAGAAAATAAATTAAAAAAAAAAAAAAAATATATATATATATATATATATATATATATATATATATATGAGAGAGAGAGAGAGAGAGAGAGAGAGGGAGAGGGAGAGAGAGAGAGAGAGAGAGAGATATGTATACATACATATATACATTGTATGTCTAATATATAAAGCTACTAGCTGTAGCACCCGGCGTTGCCCGGGAAAGTAACTGTCTCTCTGTCTCTCCCTCTGTCTTTGTCTGTCTCTTTCCCTGTCTCGCAGTCTCTTTCCCTGTCTCGCAGTCTCTTTCCCTGTCTCGCAGTCTCGTTCTCTGTCTCGCAGTCTCTTTCTCTGTCTCGCAGTCTCTTTCCCTGTCTCTCAATCTCTTTCCCTGTCTCTCAGTCTCTTTCTCGGTCTCTCAGTCTCTTTCTCGAAGTCTCTTTCTCTATCTCTCAGTCTCTTTCTCTGTCTCTCAGTCTCTTTTTCTGTCTCTTTCCCTGTCTCTTTTTTGTCTCTTTCTCTGTCTCTCAGTCTCTTTCTCTTTCTCTGTCTCTCAGTCTCTTTCTCTGTCTCTCAGTCTCTTTCTCTGTCTTGAAGTCTCTTTCTCTGTTTCGAAGTTTCTTTCTCTGTCTGTCTCTTTCCCTGTCTTATTGTTTGTCTCTGTCTGTCTTTTTCCCTGGCTGCATAGTGACATGCCAACATTCCATTTAAATGCCTGGCTGCGCATTCTTCTGAAGTTCTGGCTACATTGTGGCTCCCAGCTCCATTGACTTTAATGGAGGCAGGTTTTTTTGGTGAATAACTGTAAAGCGCAGGGTTAAACCGTCCCCTCAAAACATAGTCTATGATGTTCCCTGAGTTAAATAGAGCGTCTGTGCAAAATTTTGTGATTGTACATGCGACGGTGCAAATTCCTTTAACGGACATACATACATACACTCAGCTTTATATATTAGATATGTATTTGTGTGTATGTGCATGTGTACATTCACTAAAGGAATCCCACCGTCGCATTTACAATCACGAAAGTTTGCACAGCCAGCTCATTTGAGTCAGGGAACGTCATAGACTATGTTTTGAGGGGAAAATGTAATCCCGCGCTTTATAGCCAGGGAAGGAGTCTTGCGAGGATAATTTGCATATTCCCAGTGCCTTCTGGGATAAGTGAAGAGTCACCGCGAGCTCAAGGAGAACCGGGTTTTGGCCGTTACAGCCGGAAGGAAGACTTCTGAAAGCCAGGGAAGGAGTCTTGCGAGGATAATTTGCATATTCCCAGTGCCTTCTGGGATAAGTGAAGAGTCACCGCGAGCTCAAGGAGAACCGGGTTTTGGCCGTTACAGCCGGAAGGAAGACTTCTGAAAGCCAGGGAAGGAGTCTTGCGAGGATAATTTGCATATTCCCAGTGTCTTCTGGGATAAGTGAAGAGTCACCGCGAGCTCAGGGAGAACCGGGTTTTGGCCGTTACAGCCGGAAGGAAGACTTCTGAAAGCCAGGGAAGGAGTCTTGCGAGGATAATTTGCATATTCCCAGTGCCTTCTGGGATAAGTGAAGAGTCACCGCGAGCTCAAGGAGAACCGGGTTTTGGCCGTTACAGCCGGAAGGAAGACTTCTGAAAGCCAGGGAAGGAGTCTTGCGAGGATAATTTGCATATTCCCAGTGCCTTCTGGGATAAGTGAAGAGTCACCGCGAGCTCAAGGAGAACCGGGTTTTGGCCGTTACAGCCGGAAGGAAGACTTCTGAAAGCCAGGGAAGGAGTCTTGCGAGGATAATTTGCATATTCCCAGTGCCTTCTGGGATAAGTGAAGAGTCACCGCGAGCTCAAGGAGAACCGGGTTTTGGCCGTTACAGCCGGAAGGAAGACTTCTGAAAGCCAGGGAAGGAGTCTTGCGAGGATAATTTGCATATTCCCAGTGCCTTCTGGGATAAGTGAAGAGTCACCGCGAGCTCAAGGAGAACCGGGTTTTGGCCGTTACAGCCGGAAGGAAGACTTCTGAAAGCCAGGGAAGGAGTCTTGCGAGGATAATTTGCATATTCCCAGTGCCTTCTGGGATAAGTGAAGAGTCACCGCGAGCTCAAGGAGAACCGGGTTTTGGCCGTTACAGCCGGAAGGAAGACTTCTGAAAGCCAGGGAAGGAGTCTTGCGAGGATAATTTGCATATTCCCAGTGCCTTCTGGGATAAGTGAAGAGTCACCGCGAGCTCAAGGAGAACCGGGTTTTGGCCGTTACAGCCGGAAGGAAGACTTCTGAAAACCAGGGAAGGAGTCTTGAATTTTAGCCTGTCTTCTTCATTGTGAGCGTGAGTGAGCAAAGTGTGAGCAAAAGTAAGTGTGAGTAGAATTGTTCGTATTTAGTTGTTTAATTACTTAACATTTGTTTAGTGCTATCCCCATTAGAAAATGTGCTCCACTATTGCTAATGCGATCCAGTGTACATCTTGTCTCATGTATGCAGTCCTTGAAAAGCCGTTCGAGGGTGCATACTGTTGTTCGAGATGTGAGCAAGTTGCACATTTGGAAGCCCAGATACTGGATCTAAATGAGCAGCTGGCAACTCTGAGATGCAATAGCAATATGGAAAGGAGTTTGCTGCTCACTGAGCAGCAGCTTGCTGGGTCAGATGTGGGGGAGGATCGTAGTAGGGAGCGGCAGGACGGTGAGGTAGGTAGCTGGGTGACAGTTAGAAAGGGGGGTAAAGGGAAAAGTGCTAGGAAGGCTAGTCCTGAACTGACACACCCCAATAGGTTTGCAAACTTGGCAGATGAGGGGGATGTCATTACAGGGGTAGCATTGCTGCAGCAAGGCATGACCTCTGAATGCCAGAGGAGTGTCTGCTCCAGTAAGGGGGGGAATAGGAGTGCAGGGCAGGCAAGACAGGTACTGGTAGTGGGGGACTCAATTATTAGGGGGACAGATAGGGCAATCTGTCACAAAGACAGGGATCGCCGAACAGTGTGTTGTCTTCCTGGCGCTCGAGTTCGGCACATCGCTGATCGGGTTGACAGATTACTGGGAGGGGCTGGGGAGGACCCAGCGGTCATTGTACACATTGGCACAAATGACAAAGTTAGAGGTAGGTGGAAGGTCCTTAAAGATGATTTCAGGGAATTAGGTTGTAAGCTTAAAGCATGGACCTCAAAGGTGGTATTTTCGGAAATACTACCTGTGCCACGAGCCACACCAGAGAGGCAAAGAGAGATCAGGGAGGTTAACAGGTGGCTCAGGAATTGGTGTAGGAAAGAGGGTTTTGGGTTCCTGGAGAATTGGGCCGACTTTTCAGTTGGCTACAGATTCTATGCTAGGGATGGGCTGCATCTTAATGGGGAGGGTGCAGCTCTGCTGGGGCAGAAAATGGCTAGAAGGTTGGAGGAGTGTTTAAACTAGGAATGGGGGGCGAGGGTATTCACTTTATAGAAGGGGAATGTAGTGCAGATAGTGACCAGGGCACAAGTAATGAAATTGGGGGTGGTAAGGGGGGAAGGGTTAGGACAGTTAGTACAGTAAGCAGGAATACAGGTACAGAGTCATACGTAACGTGCATGTACACTAATGCCCGAAGCCTCACAAATAAGGTGGAGGATTTAGAATTAATATTGTTGGAAGAAAATTATGATATAGTGGGGATATCAGAGACATGGCTGGATGAGAGCTATGACTGGGCTGTTAATTTACAGGGTTATAGCCTATTCAGGAATGACCGTACAAATAAGCAAGGGGGAGGTGTGTGTCTATATGTAAAATCATCCTTAAAACCCATCCTGCGTGACAACATATGTGAGGGTACTGAGAATGTAGAGTCCCTATGGGTGGAGATAAGGGGGGGAGAATGAATAATAAAATACTGATAGGGGTGTGTTATAAGACGCCGAATATTATGGAAGAGGTAGAGAATCTCCTCATAAAGCAAATTGATAAAGCAGCTAGTCTCGGAGAGGTAATTATTATGGGGGACTTTAACTATCCTGGTATAAATTGGGATACAGAAACTTGCAGTTCCAGCAAAGGAAATAGATTTTTGATTACAATGAAAGATAATTACCTTTCACAAATGGTACAGGACCCCACAAGAGGGGGAGCACTACTAGACCTTGTACTAACCAATAGGCCAGACCGCATATCAAATATACAAGTTGGGGGTTACTTGGGGAATAGTGATCACAAAATAATAAGTTTTCATATATTCTTTAGTAAGATGTCTAGTAGAGGGGCTACAAGGACACTAAACTTCAGGAAAGCAAATTTTAAACGGTTGAGAGATGATCTTAGTGCAATAAACTGGGATGATGTACTAAGTAATAAAAGTACACAAAGCAAATGGGAGACTTTTATGAGCATCCTGAATAGGGCTTGTGCAGAAAATATACCCTATGGGAACAAACATGCTAGAAATAGGAGGAAACCCCTATGGCTAAATAGAGCTGTAAGGGAAGCAATAAAAGAAAAACAGAAAGCCTTAAAAGAATTAAAGAGGGTAGGTAGTGATGAGACATTATATAATTATAGAAAATTAAATAAAATATGTAAAAAGCAAATTAAGTTAGCTAAGTTTGAGACAGAGAGACTCATTGCGAGAGAAAGTAAAAATAATCCTAAAATATTCTTTAACTACATAAACAGTAAAAAACTGAAAAGCGATAGTGTTGGCCCCCTTAAAAATAGTCTTGGTGAAATGGTGGAAGGGGATGAGGGTAAAGCCAACCTGCTGAATGACTTTTTTTCTACGGTTTTTATACAAGAAAATGCCACGGCAGATGACATGACCAGTGATACCATAAATTCACCCTTGAGTATTACCTGCTTAACCCAGCAGGAAGTACGCCGCCGCCTCGAAATCACTAAGGTTGACAAATCTCCGGGCCCGGATGGCATACACCCCAGAGTACTACAGGAATTGAGTTCTGTGATAGATAGACCATTATTTTTAATCTTCTCAGATTCCTTAATAACAGGGTCGGTACCGCAGGACTGGCGCATAGCAAATGTGGTGCCAATATTCAAAAAGGGGACAAAAACTGAGCCGGGAAATTATAGGCCGGTAAGTTTAACCTCTACAGTTGGTAAAATCCTTGAGGGGTTCTTGAGAGATGCTATACTGGAGTATCTCAAGAAAAATAACCTTATGACAGAGTATCAACATGGGTTTATGAGGGATCGATCCTGTCAAACTAATTTGATCAGCTTCTATGAAGAGGTAAGTTCAAGCCTGGACCAGGGAAATGCAGTGGATGTTGTGTATATGGACTTTTCAAAAGCTTTTGATACGGTGCCACACAAAAGGTTGGTACATAAAATGAGAATAATGGGGATAGGGGAAAATATGTGTAACTGGGTTAAAAACTGGCTCAGTGATAGGAAACAAAGGGTGGTTATTAATGGTACGTACTCGGACTGGGTCTCAGTTCATAGTGGGGTACCACAGGGGTCAGTATTGGGCCCGCTTCTTTTCAACATATTTATAAATGACCTTGTTGGGGGCATGCGGAGTAGAATTTCAATATTTGCAGATGATACTAAACTCTGCAGGGAAATCAATACAGAGGAGGATAATTTTATATTACAGGGAGATTTATGTAAATTGGAGGATTGGGCTGAGAAGTGGCAATTGAAGTTTAATGTAGATAAATGTAAGGTCATGCACTTGGGTAGAGGAAATAACATTTATGATTATGTACTTAATTGTAGAACACTGGGTAAAACAGACACAGAAAAAGACTTGGGTGTATGGGTGGATGGTAAACTTCACTTTAGTGGACAGTGTCAGGCAGCTGCTGCCAGGGCTAATAAAATAATGGGATGTATTAAAAGAGGCATAAGTGTTCATGAAAAAAATATAGTTCTACCTCTGTACAAGTCACTAGTGCGACCGCACTTAGAATACTGTGTACAATTCTGGTCCCCGATATATAAGAAGGACATAGCTGAACTGGAGAGGGTGCAGAGAAGAGCCACCAAGATTATTAGAGGAATGGGTGGGCTGCAATACCAAGACAGGTTATTAAACTTGGGGTTATTTAGTTTGGAAAAACGAAGGCTTAGGGGGGATCTAATCACAATGTATAAATATATGAGGGGACAGTACAGAGACCTTTCCAAAGATCTTTTTACACCTAGGCCTGCGACTGGAACACGGGGGCATCCGCTACGTCTTGAGGAAAGAAGGTTTAATCATAATCACAGACGAGGATTCTTTACTGTACGAGCAGTGAGACTATGGAACTCTCTGCCGCATGATGTTGTAATGAGTGATTCACTACTAACATTTAAGCAGAGCCTGGATGCCTTTCTTGAAAAATTTAATATTACCAGTTATGTATATTAGATTTTATGACAGGGTATTGATCCAGGGAACTAGTCTGATTGCCGGATGTGGAGTCAGGAAGGAAATTTTTTCCCCATTGGAACTTGTTTGCCACATTGGGGTTTTTTTTGCCTTCCTCTGGATCAACATGTTAGGCTACGGGTTGAACTAGATGGACTTAGAGTCTCCCTTCAACCTTAAAAACTATGATAGTTATTCGCTAAAAAACCTGATTACTAGAAAGTCAATGGAGCTGGGAACAGATCTGTTATTATAGACTCATATTATGGACACAGAAAGAGACACACAAAGAGACACACACACACAAAAAGACACCACACAGAAAGAGACACACAGAAAGAGACACACGCAGAAAGAGACACACACGCAGAAAGACACAGATACACAGAAAGAGACACACACAGACACACAGAAAGAGATGCACACACAGACACACAAAGACACACAGAAAGAGACACACAGATAGAAAGAGACAGAGAAGGAGACACACCCCGAAAGACACAAACTGAGAAAGAGACACAGAGAAACTGTTTAGATGTTTGAGGTAATATATTGGCTGTTTTGTCAGTGATCCTGGATATTTATCAGGTGGCCAATAGCAACCAATCACAGCTCTGCTTCTATTCTGTTAGGAGGTCAAGGAGCTCTGATTGGTTGCTGTAGGCAACAAAGGACATTGTTAGAATAGAACAGCTTATGTGCGTTTCAATATGATTTTGGTGGTGACGCCTGTTTAGTTTGTGACTTTTATGTGCAAAATAATTTTTTGTTAACGCATTTTATTTTGATATCATTAAGAATAGTTACTTACTATCCCGGGCAGTGCCGGGTAATACAGCTAATATTTAGAGATGAGCGAACTGGTCACGGTTCGGCTCGAGGCCGGTTCGCCGAACGGGGGTCCCGTTCGAGTTCGGTTCGTCGAACGTTCGACGAACCGAACTCGAACGTATAGACTAGAATGGGAGGCAATCACAAACACATAAAAATGCATGATAAATGTACACAAACAGTTAATAAACATTGCCATAACACTTACCGGTCCTCGCGATCCCTTCTGCACTCTGTCTCCTGCCGCTATTCCATCCGATGATCGCTGAATCCTCCCGGTGACCTGCACTGCCAGCAGAGATGCAGGACCTATCGTGACGTCAAAATAGCCATGTGACCAGTCACGTGGCTATTATCTCATTGGCTACAGACTGGTCACATGACTATGACACGTCATGTAGGACCTGCGAGTGCATCTCTCCGGTACACGGTGCACATATGTGTATCGCCGTGTACCGGCGACATGCTCTAGCACACGGTCGACTCCCCGTTCCGTTAGGGACCGGCTGACACAGCCGGTCATTAACGGAGATCACCGTTGCCATAGCAACGCAGTTAGCGGTGACGTCACCGCTAACCGCGGCTCCGAGAGCACCGTTGCTATGGTAACGCGTCTGTCAGCGTTACCGCTAGCAGCCAGCACTGATCACTCACGAAGTGAAGGCTGCACGCTGCTTCCCGATTGTAGTGATGATTGTAGTGAGGATGGAGGTTCCCCAGCCCCAAGTGATGAGCTGGTGAATCTCATCCTTCCTCACTACAATCGTCACTACTACTACACTAGTGATGATTGTAGTGAGGATGGAGGTTCCCCAGCCCCAAGTGATGAGCTGGTGAATCTCATCCTCACTACAATCGTCACTACTACTACACTAGAAAGAAAGAAGACAGAAGAGCAGGATCGTGGAGGGCTGACAGGGGGTAATAAAGATGGAGTCTCTAATGTGTCTGTGTATTTATTTCTATTAAAGTATTTTTTCTCTGTGTGGTGTCTTTTTTTAACCCTTTATTGGAGATTCTTAATGGCCGGGTCAAACGTGCCTGACATTAAGAATCTCTGGCTTAATACTGGCTGGTAAAACAAAGCCAGTATTAACTCATGATTACCCAACAAGCCACCCGGCTCCAGGGCTGTTGGAAGAGTTGGATACAGCGCCAGATGATGGCGCTTCTATGAGAGCGCCATTTTCTGGGACGGCTGCGGACTGAAATCCGCAGCAGAGGCGCCCACAAACCTCGGGCTAACCTGTGCTGCGTATTCCAATCCCCAGCTGCCTAGTTGTACCCGGCTGGACACAAAAATGGGGCGAAGCCCACGTCATTTGTTTTTTAATTATTTCATGAAATAAGTGAAATAATTAAAAAAAACGGGCTTCCCTATATTTTTGGTTCCCAGCCGGGTACAAATAGGCAACTGGGGGTTGGAGGCAGCCCGTGGCTGCCAGCTGTACCTGGCTAGCATACAAAAATATGGCGAAGCCCACGTCATTTTTTTGGTGGGCAAAAAACTTCTGCATACAGTCCTGGATGGAGTATGCTGAGCCTTGTAGTTCTGCAGCTGCTGTCTGCTCTTCTCCATACAGACAGACAGCAGCTGCAGAACTACAAGGCTCAGCATACTCCATCCAGGACTGTATGCAGAAGTTTTTGCCCCCTGAAAAAATTATGTGGGCTTCGCCATATTTTTGTATGCTAGCCAGGTACAGCAGGCAGGTACGGCTGCCCCCAACCCCCAGTTGCCTATTTGTACCCGGCTGGGAACTAAAAATAAAGGGAGGCCCTTTTTTTATTATTTCATGAATTTCATGAAATAATTAGAAAACAAATGACGTAGACTTCGCCCCATTTTTGTGTCCAGCCAGGTACAACTAGGCAGCTGGGGATTGGAATCTGCACCACAGGTTGGCCTGAGCTTTCTGGGCCCCACTGCTGCGAATTGCAGTCTGCAGCCGCCTCAGAAAATGGCATTTTCATAGAAGCGCCATCTTCTGGCGCTGTATCCAACTCTTCCAGCACCTGCCTGCTATACCTGGCTAGCATACAAAAATATGGCGAAGCTCACGTCCTTTTTTTGTAGTTTTTTGGCAAAAAAAATAAAAAATGCTTCCCTGGATTTTCCATTGCCAGTGAAGGTAACACCAAGCAGTGGGGGTTAGCAGCCAGTAGCTGCTTGGATTACCCTTAGCTAGCAATACAAAAAATGCAGCGGGAGCCCATATATATTTTTTTTAATTATTTATTTAAATAACTAAAAATAAAATGGGCTTCCCTGTATTTTGATTGCTGGACATCACAGTGCTGTAAAAATAAATCTTTAAAAAAATGACGTAGCACTTCGCGGTATTTTTGATTCTCAGCGCAGATAAAGCAGACAGCTATGGGTTGCCACCCCCATCTGCCTGCCGTTACCTTGGTTGGCAATCAAAATACAGGGAAGCCCATTAATTTTTTCTATTTAAAAAATAGTTAAAAAAAAAAAAATGACGTTGGGTCCCCCCATTTTTGATAGCCAGCTAGGGTAAAGCAGACGGCTGTAGCCTGAAAACCACAGCTGGCAGCTTTACCGTGGTTGGGGATCCAATGTGGAGGTCCCCTCAGGCTCTTTTTTATAATTATTTTATAAATATTAATAATTACAAAATAAAAGTAGGGTCCCCCCCAAATTGGATCACCAGCCAAGGTAAAGCGGACAGCTGTGGTCTGGTATTCTCAGGGTGGGAAGGTCCATAGTTATTGGGCCTTCACAGCCTAAAAATAGCAGGCCGCAGGCACCCCAGATGTGGCGCATCCACTAGATGCGCCAATCCTGGCGCTTCACCCCAGCTCATCCCGTGCCCTGGTGCAGTGGCAAACGGGGTAATAAATCGGGTTGATACTAGCTGTAAAGTCACCTGAGATCAAGCCCAGCAGTTTGTGATGTCATGGCGTCTATTAGATACCCAACATCATAAACTGTCAGTACTAACAAAAACAAAAAATCGACAAAAGAAATTTATTTGAAAAAACAGTCCCCAAAACATTTACTCTTTCACCAATTTATTGTAAGAAAAAAAATAAAGGGGTCCCACGACGACTCTGGACCGTCTAGAATATGGGGGGGGGACACTCAGGGAACGTATCCCCCATTTTCTAGGAGTGCGGACCCTTCATGTGAGGAGTGTGGGTGCAATGAATCTGCACTCACTCTCCCCGGGTCCACAGCAGCAAAGTCCATGTCGTAATGGTTGCTACCAAAGCTGCAATGCCCTGCTCATGAGGTAAGGGCATGCCTAATCAGGAGAACTACTGTAGAGGAAGCTCTGCTCACTGGTATATAGGTGCTCAGAGGTAATAATAGATAAAATTAGTGAGTAACCTCGGCACTCTATATCTCCCAGACTAAGTCAGTAAGTCACAATGGATAGTAATGCAAAATCACTCTTTATTGGTCCGTATTAAGAAATTTTTTTTTTCATAAGCATATATGTTTTTGTCCAAAACAAGTTACAAATGACGTTTCGGCCTGAGCCTTCGTCAGATTGGACTTATCTGCATGTAATCATGAAAAATGACAATAATCAGTATCACATAAGAGTGAGAGAACAATAACATAAACTCGAACAATGTAGAGGTACAATTGGGATGCAGCAAAAAAATTGCAACACAGCAAGAAATGAAACACATGATACAAATGTCATAATACAGTACAAGGACAATATAGTAATGACAAATATGGGGTCAGAGTAGGCTTAGACAGCTCTGGTACGAAAGAGATGTCAATCATAAAGTAACATGTGCAGTAGGTGTAGAGCTACAGTATGCATGGCAGAGCTAATGGGTAGACCGACCATAGAAAAAGAACGGAGAAAAAGTGGAGAAAAAGTGGAGAAAAAATGGAGAAAAAGTGGAGAAAAAGTGGAGAAAAAGTGGAGAATAAGTGGAGAAAAAGTGGAGAATAAGTGGAGAAAAACTGGAGAAAAGGTGGAGAAAAAGTGGAGAAAAAAATGGAGAAAAAGTGGAGAAAAAGTGGAGAAAAAGTGGAGAATAAGTGGAGAAAAAGTGGAGAAAAAGTGGAGAAAAAGTGGAGAAAAAGTGGAGAAAAAGTGGAGAAAAAGTGGAGAATAAGTGGAGAATAAGTGGAGAAAAAGTGGAGAAAAGGTGGAGAAAAAGTGGAGAAAAAGTGGAGAAAAAAATTCTCCACTTTTTCTCCATTTATTCTCCACTTTTTCTCCACTTTTTCTCCACTGTTTCTCCACTTTTTCTCCATTTATTCTCCACTTTTTCTCCACTGTTTCTCCATTTTTTTCTCCACTTTTTCTCCACTTTTTCTCCACTTTTTCTCCACTTTTTCTCCACTTTTTCTCCACTTTTTCTCCATTTTTTCTCAAGTGGAGAAAAAAGTGGAGCACCCTTTGGTGCCTTTCATGTGGCACTAAGGGGTGCTTAGCTTTGTATTTAGCCAAAAAAATGAAAAAAAAATGACGTAGGGTTCCCCCTAGTTTTGTAGCCAGCTAGGGTAAAGCAGACGGCTGCAGCCTGCAGACCACAGCTGGCAACCTCACCTTGGCTGGTAATCCAAAACTGAGGGCACCCCACGCTGTTATTTTAAATGAAATAAATAATTAAAAAAAAAAACACGTAGGGGTCCCCCAAAATTGGATTACCAGCCAAGGTAAAGCAGACAGCTGGGGCCTGATATTCTCAGACTAGGGAGGTCCATGGTTATTGGACTCTCCCCAGCCTAAAAATAGCAGGCCGCAGCCGCCCCAGAAGTGGCGCATCCATTAGATGCGCCAATCCTGGTGCTTCGCCCCAGCTCATCCCGCGCCCTGGTGCGGTGGCAAACGGGGTAATATATGGGGTTAATACCAGATGTGTAATGTCACCTGGCATCAAGCCCTGGGGTTGGTGAGGTCAGGCGTCTATCAGATACCCGACATCACCAACCCAGTCAGTAATAAAAAAAAAAAATAGACGACAAACACATTTTTATTTGAAAAAACACTCCCCAAAACATTCCCTCTTTAACCAATTTATTAGAATGAAAAACAAATCCAGGTCTGGTGTAATCCAAGGGGTTGCCATGACGATCCACACTGTCCCAGTCAATGAAGAGCAGGATGTTCCCCATTGGCTGGGAGAGCAGTGCAGTGACCTGAGCTAACATCAATGGGTCAGCCCAGGTCACTGCAGGGGATGACAAGTGCTGCTGTCAGCGAGGTACATTACCTGCGCTGATCTCCAGCACACTGTCACTGAGTTCAATGACCGGCGCCTTCACACCAAGTATCGCGAGAGGTCTGTGACGTCTCGGGTCGGAAGCGAGAGGTGATGTGACAAGCGGCGGCCATGGAGGACAGTGACAGCGCTGAGGTCGGGATGGCGGGACTTCATCACCGCAGGTAAGCCGAGCGGGGGGGGGGGATGTGTGTGTGTTTGTGTGTGTGTGTGTATGTATGTGTACGTGTGTGTGTGTGTATATGTGTACATGCCGCGGGCAGGAGGGGGCGGAGTGAGCTGAGCGGGAAGTGTGGGCTTCCTGCACGTAACTAAGATAAACATCGGGTTACTAACCAAAGCGCTTTGCTTGGATACCCGATGTTTATCTTGGTTACCAGCTTGTGGCAGGCTGCCAGCGATGGCTCCTGCACACTGTAGCTGTAAAAAGCCCTGCTTTTTGCTGCTAGAACCGTTCTCGAACGTATCTAGAACTATCGAGCTTTTGCAAAAAGCTCGAGTTCTAGTTCGATCTCGAACAGCCCCAAAAATCACTCGAGCTTAGAACTGGAGAACCTCGAACCACGAACCGCGCTCAACTCTACTAATATTACAATGGGTACGGAAAGTATTCAGACCCCTTTAAATTTTTCACTCTTTGTTTCATTGCAGCCATTTGGTAAATTCAAAAAAGTTCATTTTTTTTCTCATTAACGTACACTCTGCTCCCCATCTTGACAGAAAAAAACAGAAATGGAGAAATTTTTGAAAATTCATTAAAGAAGAAAAACTGAAATATTACATGTTCATAAGTATTCAGACCCTTTGCTCAGTATTGAGTAGAACACCCTTTTGAGCTAGTAATGGCTGCAATGAAACAAAGAGTGAAAAATTTAAAGGGGTCTGAATACTTTCCGTACCCACTGTATATAAAAGAAAGCCAATATACTGATAAATGCTCATGTTACTAGATATTACAGAGATCCCAAAGTCCACATACATATGAACATCTAGGAAACTGGCAATCTTTACTGTATGGAGAAAAAGATAATTACATGTTCATGAAAAATGTTATGGTAATCGTTGATGTTTTTGTCCTCAGATAATATTCTTCCAGGTATTGGGGTGAATTCTAATTGGTTTTCTTTTGGTGAACACTAGCAATCAGGCATGGATTGTATGATCTAGTGACACAGAAGAGACTCATTTTCAATATTCTCTGACTTTTGCATACACAGGCAGTTAGGAAAAACCGTCTATTTCTCCACTGTGACAGAGATTGAGATGGATATCAGATGCACAGCTGAGAAAGCTCCTGCATGTCCAATTTCAAGGGCACAATGAAGAAGGACTTGTATGCATGGAACAAGTCCAATCCAGATATGTAATTTATTACCTCAGCTTTCCAGTAACATTAAAGAAATGAGCGGCCGGGGAGATTTCTGCTTCTCTTTGTTTCTCTTAAACAATCTTAATCACAAAGCCATAAATTAAAAGAATTTTCCTGTCCAAATGACACCGACATAAAAGCAGTCTTGTGACATGAATAGAAAACACTCGTCTCCTAGTTTGATTTACATTTTTAGACTTACTTTAAAAATAAATCTGCTTGGAGAAGAAATATGGAAGGAAACATTTTGGTAACCTGCATAAATGCGGTCATATAGTGCTTTGGAGCCGATACTTGAGGAATTAATAGCAATAAAATGACACAGAACCTTTGGTGTGGTTTTCTCCCTCAGGGGCAATAGGAGCATAAAATACCCTCATGATTTAAAGCAGTTTGTTGCCAGAAATCAGCTTGGTGACCCCTGATAAAGATTAACTGACACTGTCGTATGTAACGCAACGGTAAATCTGGCCATGAACACTCAACGTATGTCTGCTAAACCTGCCGATGTCATCAGGAGAGGCTGATCATCTGTGTGTATCAGGGTCAGCATGCTGGGGAACGCAAGAGTAAAACTGGCCATGAACACTCAACGTATGTCTGCTAAACTTGCCGACGTCATCAGGAGAGGTTGATCATCTGTGTGTATGAGGGTCAGCGTGCTGGGGAACGCAAGAGTAAAACTGGCCATGAACACTCAACGTATGTCTGCTAAACCTGCCGACGTCATCAGGAGAGGCTGATCATCTGCGTGTATCAGGGTCAGCGTGCTGGGGAGATAAGAATTGGGTAAATGGATTTCTGCAGGTAGATCATCCCTGAGAGAGGTCTAGCAGCAGCCTAATGAGAACACATGGAAGATTAGCTAAGGCGGTCAGAAGAGTGAGTTGGGGCAGACCAGGACTCTGCACATAGCCATTAAATGTGCACAGTCGAACTGTTATATTTTCTGAAGACCAGACCGAAAAAGCAACATCTATTTCCCTTATATGCATATAGCACCTGCATACAGTGGGTACGGAAAGTATTCAGACCCCTATAAATTTTTCACTCTGTTTCATTGCAGCCATTTGATAAATTCAAAAAAGTTCATTTTTTTTGCTCATTAATGTACACTCTGCACCTCATCTTGACAAAAATGTAGAATTTTTTTAAACAAGAAAAGCTGAAATATCACATTGTCACAAGTATTCAGATCCTTTGCTCAGTATTGAGTAGAAGCACCCTTTTGAGCTAGTACAGCCATGAGTCTTCTTGGGAATGATGTAACAAGTTTTTCACACCTGGACTTGGGGATCCTCTGCTATTCTTGCTTGCAGATCATCTCCAGTTCCGTGAGGTTGGATGGTGAACCTTGATGGACAGCCGTTTTCAGGTCTCTCCAGAGATGCTCAAGTGGGTTTAGGTCAGGGCTCTGACTGGACCAGTCAAGAATGGTCATAGAGTTGTTCTACCGTCACTGCTTTGTTATTTTAGCTGTGTGCTTAGGGTCATTGTCTTGTTGAAAGGTGAATCATCAACCAAGTCTGAGGTCCAGAGCACTCTGGAAAAGGTTTTCTTCCAGGATATCTCTATACTTGCCCGCATTCATCTTTCCTTCAATTACAACCATCCTGTCCCTGCAGCTGAAAAACACCCCCATAGCATGATGCTGCCACTACTATGTCTCACTGTTGGGATTGTATTGGGCAGGTGATGAGCAGTGCCTGGTTTTCTCCACACATACTGCTTAGAATTATCACCAAAAAGTTCTATCTACGTCTCATCAGACCAGAGAATTTTATTTCTCATAGTCTGGGAGTCCTTCATGTATTTTTTTGCAAACTCTATGCGGGCTTTCACATGTCTTGCACTGGGGAGAGGGTTCCGTTGGGCCACTCTGCCATAAAGACACGACTGGTGGAGGGCTTCAGCGATAGTTGACTTTGTGGAACTTTCTCCCATCTCCCTACTGCATCTCTGGAGCTTAGGCACAGTGATCTTGGGGTTTTTCATTACCTCGCTCACGAAGGCTCTTCTCCCATGATTGTTCAGTTTGGCTGGATAGCCAGGTCTAGGAAGAGTTCTGGTGGTCCCAAACTTCTTCCATTTAAGGATTATGGAGGCAACTGTGCTCTTAGGAACCTTGAGTACTGCAGAAATTCTTTTGTAACATTGGCCAGATCTGTGCCTTGGCACAATTCTGTCTTTGAGCTCCTTGGGCAGTTCCTTTGACCTCCAAATCAAGTCCTATCAGTTTAAGTAAACACTTTTAGAACTTTGAACTTTTTTAAACTTACCAAATGGCTGCAATGAAACAAAAAGTGAAAAATTTAAAGTGGTCTGAATACTTTCCGTACCCACTGTATGTGCAGTATATGTTAACTATTAACTTCTTCACCACCTGGCGATATTCGTTTTTTCCTTCCCCCCCCCCCTTCTTCCAAGAGCCATAGCTTTTTTATTTTTCCATCAATATAGCCATATAGGGGCTTTTTTTTTTGTGGGACGAGTTGTACATTTGAACGACACCATTTATTCTGCCACATACTGTACTGGAAAATGGGGAAAAAATTCCAAGAGCAGCAAATCTGAAAAGAAAGTGAAATTTCACGATAGTTTGGAGGTTTTTTTTATTTGCCTTGTTCACTATACGGTAAACCTGACCTGGCATTATGATTCCCCAGGACAGTACGAGTTTGTAGATACCAAACATGTATAGTTTTACTTTTATCTAAGTGGTGAAAAGAGAAATCAGATTTGTAAAATAAAAACAAACTTGTGCTTTGTCGCCCATAGCATTCTCACTTTTTGGGATCTGGGGCTCAGTGATGGCTTATTTTTTGCATCTTGAGCTGACGTTTTTAATTATACCATGTTTTGGTACATTTGATGTTTTGATCACTTCTTATTGCATTTTATTGGAATGTTGCAGCAACCAAAAAAAACCCCGTTATTCTGAAGTTTTTATGTTTTTCTCGCTATGCACTCTACCAATCAGATTAATTGATGTTATATTTTGATAAATAGGGCATTTCTGAAGGTGGAAATGCAAAATATGTGTATTTTTTAATAGCTTTATTTTGAATTGGGAAAACGGGGGTGTGGGGATTTGAACAATTTTGTTTTTTTCATATTTTTAAAAACTCTTTTTTTTACAGTTTTTATTGATTCTATTAGTCCCCTATGAAGCTGACACTGTCCAATCACTTCTGCTGTTTAGAGCGATGATTCAGCATCCCTCTAAACAGCAGAAATGCTGATGATGTGTGACAGTCGATGTTCAGTCGGCATTCAGGGGAACAGCAACAGAGGGTCATCAGCTCACCCCTGGCTGTCATGATAACCCAAGACGGCGGGGAATGGTGCGATCCGTGTCTGCATGTGTTAGATCCTACTGTCAGAGTTTGAAAGCACAATCTAACTAGTTAATAGGCACGATTGATTGGACACATGATGATGATCAGATCAGCTGACATGAGCGGGGGAAAATGGCATTATGTCAGAGAGTTTTATTTGTCCTACACAGGGGCTGTGCTTGTGCAGTTCCTTTGATCCTAAAAAAAAAAAATGGTTCACCTGGCATACAAAGCATAAGTTAGATGCTACCAGCACTCACACAGGTCCATACCTCCCAACTTTTAAAGAAGGAAAAGAGGGACAAAGTTTGCGGCGCGCGTAGCAAATGTTTAGGCCACGCCCCCCTAACCACACCCATTTCACAGTCACGCCCATATCCACTCCCCATCCACACCCATTCAGCATGGACACGCAGGCAGCCGGCGGGCCTCCAGCATGGACACGCAGGCAGCTGGCGGGCCTCCAGCATGGACACACAGGCAGCCGGCGGGCCTCCAGCATGGACACGCAGGCAGCCGGCGGGCCTCCAGCATGGACACGCAGGCAGCCACAGTGAGGCGGCCGGTCGCCCGCACAGTGAGGCGGCCGGTCGCCTTCACAGACAGGCGGCCGGCCGCCCGCCTTCACAGACAGGCGGCCGGCCGCCCGCACAGACAGGCGGCGGGGGGCGCCCGCACAGACAGGCACCGGGGGCACTCGCACAGACAGGAGGCGGGGGGCGCCCGCACAGACAGGCGGCGGGGGGCGCCCGCACAGACAGGCGGCGGGGGGCGCCCGCACAGACAGGCGGCGGGGGGCGCCCGCACAGACAGGCGGCGGGGGGCGCCCGCACAGACAGGCGGCGGGGGGCACGGGCCGACCACACAGAGAGGCGGCCGTCCGCCCGAACAGAGGCGGCTGGCCGCACGCACAGAGAAGCGGCCGGCCGCACGCACAGACAGGCGGCCGGCCGCACGCACAGACAGGCGGCTGTCCGCCCGAACAGAGAGGCGGCCGGCCGCACGCACAGAGAAGCGGCCGGCCGCCCGCAAAATGAGGCGGCCGGCCGCCCGCACAGACAGGCGGCCGGCCGCACGCACAGACAGGCGGCCGGCCGCACGCACAGATAGGCGGCCGGCCGCATGCACAGAGAAGCGGCCGGCCGCACGCACAGAGAGGCGGCCGTCCGCCCGCAGAGACAGGTGGCCGGCCGACCGCACAGAGAGGCTCCGGCCGGGGGTGGGGGTGGGGAGGGAGGGAAATCAGCGCTGGGGAGATTCAGTTTACATACCAGCAGCAGCACAGCGCTCCTCTCTGTTATGCCACGTCTACTAGGATGGTAGGAGGGAAAAGAAGTGAGGCGGGGAGAGAGTGGGTGGGCGGAGCCCGGGAGACGGCCGTCCCGCCCGTGGCAACGGGACAAACAATGTAAAGCGTGAAAGTCCCGCTGTATCCGGGACGGTTGGGAGGTATGCAGGTCTGACAGCGTGCACAGGATCCAGAATGCTTGGGAGTGTGTGCACTGATTGCATACACACTTCCCGTGCTCACATATGTCTGCCAGTGTGTGCAAGATCTAAATGCTGGGAAGTATGTGTAGTGATGGCAGACACACTCCCCGCACTCACATAGGTCTGACAGTGTGCACAGGATCCATAATCCTGGGGAGTGCATGCAGGGATTGCAAATACACTCCTCTCACTCACACAGGTCTGATGGTGCGTGGAGTATCCAGAATGCCGGGGAGTGTGTGCAGTGATTGCAAACACACTCCCTGCACTCACACGGGTTTAACAGCGCATGGAGGATCCAGAATGCTAGGGAACGTGTGCAGTGATTGCAGACACACTCCCCGCATTCAGACAGGTCTGACAGCGCATGGAGGATCCAGAATGCTAGGGAACGTGTGCAGTGATTGCAGACACACTCCCCACACACTCACCTGTGTCAGAGCAGGGAGTGTTTCACTTATGCTTTGAATGTCTTGGGCACTATTTTTTGAGGATGAAAGGAACTGCCCAAGCGCGGCCCCTGTGTGTATTCCAGAAGAAGAAAGGTGGTTATTTTTTTGAATGGAGCATAATTTTTACTAGCTGTAAATTACAAAAATATTTATTTACACATTTTCTGCTTATCTTAATGTACCTCTTATGATGGGACAACTACTTCACATGTAACAATGCCCTAAAATTGCAGTCCCTACTGGAACAAATGTAGTCCCCCCTCATCACAATACTAGAAAATTACCCAGTAGACTGCTACTTTAAGTAAATATTTACCTTCTCTTTTTAAAAGTGCTATATTGTGACCAAAAAGGAGAAAACAAAAAAAAAACAAAAAAAAAAACCCTTTGACTTTGAACTCATTAGGCTGGGGCCACACGGGGATTACTGCGATCCACTTGCATGACACTCGGCTCGTGCTGGCAGTACATCAGAGCCGAGTGTCATGCGAGTGTCCTTGCAACTGAGGTCCGTTCGTGCCAGCAGACCTCAGCTGCAGGGGGTGGGCGGCACTCAGGAGGGGAGGGAGGGATTTCTCTCCCTCTCACCTGCATAGCCGGCTATTGCCATTCTCGCACTGCACTAGCAGTACACCGGTGTACCGCGAGTGCAGTGCGATTTTTCTCTCGCCCCATTCACTTGAATGGGTGCGAGAGAAAGAGTCTCGCATTACGATCGCAGCATGCTGCGATTGTTTTCTCGGTCCGATTAGGGCTGAGAAAATAATTGCTCATGTGTGCTGACACACAGGCTAGAATTGGTCCGAGGGGAATGTGATGTTTTATCGCACTCCACTCGCACTGTTTTTCTCGCCGTGTGGCTTAGGCCTTATACAATTACTGGTGTTAAAGGCCAGTAATTGTTAGGGTACCGTCACACTAAACGACGTACCAGCGATCCCGACAACGATACGACCTGATAGGGATCGCTGGTAAGTCGCTGGAAGGTCGCTGGTGAGATGTTACACAGTCAGACATTACCAACGATGTAGTAACGATAGAGGTCGCAGTTGCGACCTGTATAATGATCTTGGCGGTCACTGGGACATTGTCACACAGCGTCAAACACGGCGATGAGTGCTGCCATGCGGGAGCCCGACGACCAAAAAATGAACCAGAGCAGTGTTTAATGATCAGCGATTTCACAGCAGGGGCCAGATCGCTGCTTAGTGTCACACACAGCGAGATCGCTAATGAGGTCACTGCTGCGTCACAAAACTTGTGACTCAGCAGCGATCTCGCTAGTGATCTCGCTATGTAAGAAGTACCCCTTACACACTCTGACTATCTCTGTCCTTGGATAAGGTGACTACACAGTTCAGGTATCTGCTCCTATTTACAATTTCCAGACATGTCCAAAATAGTTTTCTCTAAAACTTAAAAAGAACCTGTCAATAGAATCAACCCACCTAAGCCAACTACATGGCCATGTAGATCATAGAAATCTGAATAAAATGATACCTTGATATCAGCGATTCGAGTCCTATTGCCGAGAATTCAATGCTTTTCCTAATATATAAATGAGCTGTCCAGGCTATGGGCTGGATACAAATCTCCATGAAAATTTGCCTCTATAGCATATTTTAAATGAAAGGTGACATTACCATTGCAAGACATGTAATTCAGCAGAGCAGACTTGTCAGTTATTACATGTCTTACACTGGTAAAGCCCCTTTTCATTTAAAATAAGCTATGGGGGTAGATTCTCATAAAGATCTGTGTCTGGCCCATAGATCTTAACAGCTTGTTTACATATAAAGAAAATTGTGGATTTCTCTGGAATAGAAGAATTGCACATATCAAAGTATAGTAAAGTTCTATGACCTGCATGCCCATATAGATGGCTTAAGAGGGTTCCTCTCACAGACAGATGTTCTTCAAGGCATAATAGGAGTGAATGTGATTCGTATATTTAAAAAATAGATAACTTAATAATTAATATTGACATTAAAAAGACGCAAACCTTATGTTCCTATGGACAGTTAAAAATCAGAGATAATTAACTCTTGAAGGTTGGGTATGTAAATATAGAAAATTGAGATGCCCCTCAAGTGTAAACAGCAAGTGGTGATCACTTAAGGAACATAAGGAAACCGCTGACAGATGGCAGCTTCTCCATTCTGGGCTTTTTGGACTCAACTCCTTTGGCTGATGTCAGCCATAAGTGGGGCCCAAACCTCTGCACACTTCTGTCTTGTGCTCCTCTGCTGGAATGCTCTAAATACTACATATTTTATTAATATGATAAAAAAGAACTTATACTAGAAGAATTAAAAAGCACCATAAATGATCCTTGTGGATCTATGGGAAATGTGCCATATGATTTCCTGATTTATGCTCTCTGAACTCTACTCTACACAATTTCTTTATATAGTTTATTCTATGGTGTATAAATGGATTTCCTCAATAGCGATACATTGTGGTTTCCGTTTGCTCCAAATATTAGACTCCAATCACAAGTGTTAATTGAAGCTTCTCGGGCCCCAAGGTAAATAATAAATTAACACCGCCCATTTATAATTTCTAAAATGCCCTCTAACCTTTTCAGGGGAACTTAAAGTGACCATCTCTACATTTTTGAATTAACAAGTCCAACTGTTCAATGTTTCAGCACATTCTGCACAACGTGCTGTTCTCTAACATGGAGCTTAATGGCAAAATTCACAACAGGTGTTTGATCCATGAATGGCCCAATATATTTTGGGTTTCAATTGGAATTGGTATTAAACAGTCCTCCATCATGCTGATCACATTTTGACATCATGAGACCAAGACGACACCTAACAATTGATTAACAGTACCTCACCATTGCAAGGCTTCAAGCAGGATATTTTCAGCTGAAAGCAGCCACTGGGCTTAGAGTGTCACAGAGTGTCATCAGTAGCTTGCAACAGAGACACAGAGAGACTGGAAAATTCACAGAAAGGCATAGAAGTGGCCACATCCTACACCGCTAACCGCTTTATTGTGAACAATGCCATTCAGAAACTGGGTGATGTATGTCACACATATCCAGTGACATTTAAGTCAGGTGAGAAGCACCTAAGTGTCATGTTCGTCCATTCAAAACTATTTACATTAGTGTGGTCTGTGTGCTAGACAATTTGCAAGGGTAGCAGACACACCACCAGGCATAGGCATCATCGAGAGACCAGTGCTGTTCACTGAGGAAAGTTAATTCACCCACAGCAGAAATCATGGCCACCAGTGAAAATGGAGACGCCAAGGAGAGCACTATATATCAATCACTGTGGTCACCAGAGCTTTGGTGGTGGTGGTGGTGGTGTTACAGTGTGGGCAGGTGTGTCTAGTCAATATAGAACTGCCCTACAATGTGTGAATGTTACAGTGACAAGCTCCTACTACTTAAATTACATCATTAGTCATTGTGCTTCTGCATGAACAACACAGGCCTAATTTATTCTTCATGGATGACAATGCTTCAGTTCATTGAAGTCACATCATTAGGGAACAGCTGCTGGAGACTGCGGTACCTCAAATGTAGAGTCCTACACTTTCTCCAGACCTGAATCCCACAGAAAATCTATGAGATCAACTGAGTCGCTGTGTAGAGGCTTGTAACTATATACCCCCAGAACCTCACTGACCTAAGGTCTGCCCTTCAAGAATGGGATGCCATGCCTCATCAGACAATAATTCAACTTATGCACAGCATGAGACTTTGTTGTCAAGCTGTAATTGATGCTCAAGGCCACATGACAAGTTACTGAGACATTGACATTTTTTGGTGGGCAAACACAACACTGTTGTTGACTTTTGTTTCAAAAAATTATATGAGATGAGGAAATCACTATTGCATGCTTCTACTTAAATGCACTTTCGTGATAAAATGCTATATTCTAGGTTCTTCAAAGTAACCACCTTTTGCTTTGATTACTGCTTTGCACACTCTTGGCATTCTCTTCATGAGCTTCAAGAGGTAGTCACCGGAAATTATTTTCACTTCACAGGTGTGCACTGTCAGGTTTAATAAGTGGGATTTCTTGCCTTATAAATGGAGTTGGGACCATGAGTTGTGTTGTGCAGAAGTCTGGTGTATACACAGCTGATAGTCCTACTGAATAGACTGTTAGCTGCTTTATTCTTTCCATAAAACAAATTCTAAGTAAAGAAAACGAGTGACCATCATTACTTTAAGAAATGAAGGTCAGTCAGTTCGAAAAATTGGGAAAACTTTGAAAGTGTCCCCAAGTGCAGTGGCAAAAACCATCAAATGCTACAAAAAAACTGGCTCACATGAGGACCGCTGCAGGAAAGGAAGACCAAGAGTCACCTCTGCTGCGGAGGATAAGTTTATCCGAGTCACCAGCCTCAGAAATCGCAGGTTAACAGCAGCTCAGATTAGAGACCAGGTCAATGCCACACAGAGTTCTAGCAGCAGACAGACAGACAGACTGTTAAGAGGAGACTTTGCGCAGCAGGCCTTCATGGTAAAGTAGCTGCTAGGAAACCACTGCTAAGGACAGGCAACAAGCAGAAGAGACTTGTTTGGGCTAAAGAACACAAGAAATGTGCTTTGGTCTGATGAGTCCAAATTTGAGTTATTTGGATCCAACCACCGTGTCTTTGTGCGACGCAGAAAAGGTGAACGGATGGACTCTACATGCCTGGTTTCCACCGTGAAGCATGGAGGAGGAGGAGTGATGGTGTGGGGGTGCTTTGCTGGTGACACTGTTGGGGATTTATTCAAAATTGAAGGCATACTGAACCAGCATGCCTAACATAGCATCTTGCAGCGGCGAGCTATTCCATCCGGTTTGCGTTTAGTTGGACCATCATTTATTTTTCAACAGGACAATGACCCCAAACACACCTCCAGGCTGTGTAAGGGCTATTTGACTAAGAAGGAGAGTGATGGGGTGCTACGCCAGATGACCTGGCCTCCAGAGTCACCAGACCTGAACCCAATCGAGATGGTTTGTTGTGAGCTGGACCGCAGAGTGAAGGCAAAAGGGCCAACAAGTGCTAAGCATCTCTGGGAACTCCTTTAAGACTGTTGGAAGACCATTTCTGGTGACTACCTCTTGAAGCTCATCAAGAGAATGCCAAGAATGTGCAAAGCAGTAATCAAAGCAAATGGTGGCTACTTTGAAGAACCTAGAATATAAGACATATTTTCAGTTGTTTCACATGTTTTTGTTAAGTATTTCATTCCGCATGTGTTAATTCATAGTTTTGATGCCTTCAATGTGAATCTACAATTTTCAGAGTCATGAAAATAAAGAAACCTCTGTGAATGAGAAGGTGTATCCAAACCTTTGGTCGGTACTTGATATAGACAGATTAATATATATATATATATATATATATATATATATTATATATACACACTCACACGTGTTACAAACAGGGTCTGGAGAGGTGTCTATATTATTATTTCCTCCAATTCCTACTGATACCAGTATAAGAACAACCACTGAGACCGAAAGATGCCTGATTACTATATAAACATGCCTTTAACTAAAGGGATATTTTATTTTTCCCCTGCAGAATGAAGATCCTATACAATTTACACTGAATGCCATACTTAGAATTATGTTAGAAGCCTTGTTACAGCAATGTAATTTACATGTTATTACATTTGATGTCTACAGAAGAACAGAACACGGCCCACACTAGTAAATTAGATTGCTAAAATAAAATGTATACTGCAGTTTTGTGCAGTGGGCAGAGAACGTACCCTTTACCCGAGCGCTGAATATGAGGCATAATTAGAACTCGGATTGTGGAATGGCAATAGCCTGCTGACAAAACATTTCACTAACCAAACCATACAATTTGCAGCTAGAATACATTCATACATTCCGCAACATAAAAGACATTACATCTACAGATTAATATCAATCTTGGCAGTCTTTGCTTTAAAAATAAGCCTGCTTTTACTCACCGCTGACAATTAAAAAAAGGAAAAAAAAAAATCTTTGTTGTGGAGACCATTGCATAAATGATGAAAGGGCCAGACAAGGAAAGCAGCCGAGGAGAGTTATTACAGATAGTGTTTCAGCATGGGGACATTGTGTTTAGTAATAGTTGGCTCGAGTAACTCTCCGGGGCCACATCTTCACTGTGACATAAGCGGGAAACAATACTTCATCTATCATCATGTCCTGCACTTTTACTGTAAGTTAAGCCTTTTGGTTATTTTAAGGGAGACTACTAGTTATCATGGATTGACAGATGCAAAGTGTAAAATGTAATACTCTATGGATTTACTACAAAGAAGCCTTACCATAAGCCAAAAGAACTTCAATAACTATAATTCCATGCCATAATAACAGGGAGAAAAGTTATTTTAAAATATCTCTGCAATGCATTAATCGCTTCTGAAGCTGGTAATCTACATAACACATTCAGTAACTAGGTACCATATATTCCATTATAGTAGCGAAGCTACCGTGAGAGGGCAGAGGAGGTGGACGCCCTGGGCCCCTTGCTCGGAGGGGCCGACCTAGAGTGACCGGCACTCTTAACTGTATATAGTAAATCTTTGTGGTAGAACAGGCAGACATAGCCTCCCCGCACTACTGCACTCTGTTCTGTAGATTACAGGTTGCTATATATATATGCAGCCTACAGAACGTCAGGTTGAGGCAATGGACAAGATGGGGGTGGCGACTCTGATGCCCTGTGCATGTACTGGTAAGATGGCATCAATGTGTTAGTCTACCTTCGCTTTGCCGCGGTCAGATTCATCAGGATCTGGGGCTAGGGGAGTATATGATATTTTATTTTAATTTGTATTTGTGGTGTGACTGTAGAAGCATCATAACATGTGTGAGGGGCCTCATACAGTGTGGGGGCTAATGTGGGGGTCCCTCATACAGTATGGGGACTACTGGGGGCAGGGAGGACATTTGCAGTGTTTTGGGGCAGTGAGGACATCATACTATGTATAGGAGGAAAACTCTGGCCAATTACACTGTATATAGGGGGGCTGTAAGAATATCATATTGTATATAGGGGAGCTGTGGAGTCATTATACTGTGTATATAGGACCTGTGGGGGCATTATACTGTGTATAGCGGAGATTGGGCTCATTATACTGTGTATAGGGGACCTATTTGTGCATTATCCTGTGTATAGAAGCTTTATGTATAAAGGAGCTGTGGTGGACTAAATACTGTGTATAGGGAAGCTGTCGGCCCATAATGCTGTGTGTAGGGAAGCTGTGGCCACATCAAACTGTATAATGAAGCTATAGGTCCTTCATACTGTGTATATGGGAGCTGAACATAGGGTACTCTAAAGATTATTAATATTAACTATTAACATTATTAACTGTTAAATGGGCACTTAAATAGCATTACTATTACAAGGCCACTGTCACCGGTGTGTCACGCTTGTCCTGTAAAGTCCTGTAATATCTGGCTGCAGAAGGTCGCAGCACTTGGCTTTTTCCCTGCTTGGGGTTAATCCCTTTCTGTCTAGGACCCCGCAGATTTCCTCACCTTTTCAACACTTTCCTTTATGTCTTTAAATATTCTCATTCCCCCTTGCTGGTGATAGGTTTAACTACCCTTTACAGGTCTTAAATGCAAGCAATCGGCTTCTAATCATCTGGAGAAATTAATTTTTGATGCAGTTCCTATCCCTGAGTCATCTGGAGATAAGTTATTTGTTTACTTTTCCCTGGGTTGATTAAGCACTCATTCCATTTGTCACCTACCTGGGGCCTATTTTAGGGTCAGCAAGGGTCAGGTATCCTGCTCGGCGCATAGGTGCGGAACCGATCTAGGATGGAAGTAGGGTCTGTAATGAGGGAGGGGTCTCAGACTCCTCCCATTATTAATCTAGGGCTTAGTGGCAGCTGTGAGCTAACATTAACCCCTTATTTTCCCAATTGCCACTGCACCAGGGCAATCGGGAAGAGCTCGATAAAGTTCTGGGATTGTCGCATTTAATGGATGCAGGGCCCAATAAGCATGGGTCTCCCCAGCCTGAGAATACCAGCCTTCAACTATTGCGCTTTATCATGGCTGGGTATCAAAAAAATTTTAGTTAGTTATTTTTATACCACGATTGTGACATGAAGACATGGTCTGTGATTGGTTGCATTCAGACAGTCACACAGGCTGAGGGCGTGTCTGACTGCAACCAATCACAGATGCCGGGACGGCTGGTAGACGGGGGAAGAAGTGACTATGAATGAGAAATAATGAGCCGCCCCAGAAGAAGAGTGAGCGGCCCGAAAGCAGTTACAGCCACGCCAGACATTCAGTAAGTATAGTGCTTGCTTTATTTTTCCCTTTTTTTCCATATCCCGAGTTGCTGGACCGCGATCATTAGCCGTAGTTCCCTGAGAAATCCTGGTTCAGGACCGATACTCAGATACTTTTGAAGCCATACTGATCCGGAGTTTAACAGTCTGGGTCCGTCCATCACTATTTCCTATTAATTCCGGCTTGCACAAGAGGATTGTGATGACCGAGGAGGGCATCATCAGCTGACCTGGCTGTCATGACAACCCATCTGCGCCCCGCGGTCACGTCATGGAGCCACCGATGGGAGCAGGGAATGGAATGCTCTACAACAGTGAATGTTACATCCTGAAGTCAGAGATTGACAGTGAGATTTAACTGGTTAACAGTCGCAGGTAAATCAGAGATCAAATGTGGCTGTTAAAGGCACGTTGGCTTATCAGATCAGCCATCATGTTCAGGGAAAGATGCGGGCTCAGCGTGTGTGCAGCAACACAACATACCAGTACAACAAAGTTAGTGAAGGGGTTAAAAGTGATCAAAATGTCACTGGTGTAGTTGAGGTGTTGTGAAAATACTGTAGTAGTGATGTGTAGAAAGGATTACAGTGGCATTGGTGTGTATGGGGTGCTGAGAAAACATTATATAAAATAGTGGAGAGGCCATTTTTACAAGTGATCAAAATAGCGCGCATGGCTGGGATACTAAGAAAAGATTATAAAAAAATAGTGTAGTAGGAATATGTAGAAGTGATTATAATGGAAGGGTGTGGTTGGGGTTTTGAGAAATGGTTATATAAAATAGTGCAGTATTGCGGTTTATAATTATTATTCATTGCTTGTATAGCGCCAACATATTCCGCAGGGCTTTACAGAGATAATCATCACTGTCCCCATTGGGGCTCACAATCTAAAATCCATATCAGTTGGTCTTTGGAATGTCGGAGGAAAATAGAGTATCAGGAGGAAACCCATACAAACATGGGAAGAACATACAAAATCCTTGCAGATGTTGTCCTTGGTGGGATTTGAACCCAGGAGAGCAGCAGTAAACACTAAAGGCCGCTTTACACGCTGCGACATCGCTCAAGCGATCTCGTTGGGGTCACGAAATTTGTGACGCACATCCGGTCGCTTTAGCAATGTCTTTGCGTGTGACATCTATGAGCGATTTTGAATCGTTGCAAAAACGGTCAAAATGTCTCATCGGTGGTTCGTCGCTCAGGACACATCGCTATGTGTGACGCCGCAGGAACGAGGAACCTCACCTTACCTTCTGCCGCCCGCAATGCGGAAGGAAGGAGATGGGCGGGATGTTATGTCCCGCTCATCTCCGCCCCTCCGCTTCTATTGGACGTTCAGTGATGCTGCTGTGATGTCGCTGTGACGGTGAATGAACCGCCCCCTTAGAAAGGAGGCGGTTCGCCGGTCACAGCAACGTCGCAGAGCAGGTATGTGCGTGTGACGCTGCCGTAGCAATAATGTTCGCTACAGCAGCGATCACACGATATCGCATGTACGATGGGGGCAGGTGCTTTAGCGCTCGACATCGCTAGCAATTGCTAGCGATGTCGTAACGTGTAAAGCGGCCTTTAGCCACGATGTTGCCTGTGATGTTTAGAAGTGATCATGATGGCACTGATGTCATTGAAGTGTTGAGAAAATATGATATAAAACAGAGTAGTAATAATGTTTAGTAGTGATTATGGTGCTGTAGTAGTGATTTTAGAAGTGATCGTAATAGCAGTGGTGTGGTTGAGGTATGAAGAGTAAATGACATAAAAATAGTGTAGTAGTGATGTTTAGAAGTGATCAGAATGACAATGCTGTGGTTGGAGTATTGAGAAACGATGATACAAAAACAGCGTAGTTGGGATGTTTAGAAGACATCATTGTGTGGTTGCAGGGATGAAAATCGATACTATTAAAATAGTGTAGTAGGAATGCTGCGAAGTGATTATGGGATGTGATGATAAAAGCTATGGTGTAGTTAGGGTGTCTAGATGTGAGCAATGTGGTTGGGGTGTTGAGAAGTGATGATAAAACAATTGTGTGGTTGAGGTATTGAGAAATTATATGAGTGAGAGACACGAGGTGTGAAAATTAAGCTAGTAACTTTTTTTTTCCGTTATTACTTACTGATTTGTTGACTAACTATGATATTAAGTATATAAATTCTATAGTTTTCAGTCACATATAATAAAAAGTATCTGACAAAGCTATGATAGGCCTCTCTCCATCTTAATTCCAAAACAATTTGTCCAGCAAGCCCAGAAGACACCATGTATGAGTTGGGAATTCTACTACTATAGCAGGGGGAAAAAAAAACAGCTTGAGGAGTAATTTTTATCAAAATAAAAACACAATATACAGTTAGGTCCAGAAATATTTGGACAGTGACACAATTTTCGCGAGTTGGGCTCTGCATGCCACCACATTGGATTTGAAATGAAATCTCTACAACAGAATTCAAGTGCAGATTGTAACGTTTAATTTGAAGGTTTGAACAAAAATATCTGATAGAAATTGTAGGAATTGTACACATTTCTTTACAAACACTCCACATTTTAGGAGGTCAAAAGTAATTGGACAAAAACCAAACCCAAACAAAATATTTTTATTTTCAATATTTTGTTGCGAATCCTTTGGAGGCAATCACTGCCTTAAGTCTGGAACCCATGGACATCACCAAACGCTGGGTTTCCTCCTTCTTAATGCTTTGCCAGGCCTTTACAGCCGCAGCCTTCAGGTCTTGCTTGTTTGTGGGTCTTTCCGTCTTAAGTCTGGATTTGAGCAAGTGAAATGCATGCTCAATTGGGTTAAGATCTGGTGATTGACTTGGCCATTGCAGAATGTTCCACTTTTTTGCACTCATGAACTCCTAGGTAGCTTTGGCTGTATGCTTGGGGTCATTGTCCATCTGTACTATGAAGCGCCGTCCGATCAACTTTGCGGCATTTGGCTGAATCTGGGCTGAAAGTATATCCCGGTACACTTCAGAATTCATCCGGCTACTCTTGTCTGCTGTTATGTTATCAATAAACACAAGTGACCCAGTGCCATTGAAAGCCATGCATGCCCATGCCATCACGTTGCCTCCACCATGTTTTACAGAGGATGTGGTGTGCCTTGGATCATATGCCGTTCCCATTCTTCTCCAAACTTTTTTCTTCCCATCATTCTGGTACAGGTTGATCTTTGTCTCATCTGTCCATAGAATACTTTTCCAGAACTGAGCTGGCTTCATGAGGTGTTTTTCAGCAAATTTAACTCTGGCCTGTCTATTTTTGGAATTGATGAATGGTTTGCATCTAGATGTGAACCCTTTGTATTTACTTTCATGGAGTCTTCTCTTTACTGTTGACTTAGAGACAGATACACCTAATTCACTGAGAGTGTTCTGGACTTCAGTTGATGTTGTGAACGGGTTCTTCTTCACCAAAGAAAGTATGCGGCGATCATCCGCCACTGTTGTCATCCGTGGACGCCCAGGCCTTTTTGAGATACCAATTGAGAGTTCCTTAGACCGCATGTTGTCTGGTCACAGCAACAGCTTCCAAATGCAAAACCACACACCAGTAATCAACCCCAGACCTTTTAACTACTTCATTGATTACAGGTTAACGAGGGAGACGCCTTCAGAGTTAATTGCAGCCCTTAGAGTCCCTTGTCCAATTACTTTTGGTCCCTTGAAAAAGAGGAGGCTATGCATTACAGAGCTATGATTCCTAAACCCTTTCTCCGATTTGGAAGTGAAAACTCTCATATTGCAGCTGGGAGTGTGCACTTTCAGCCCATATTATATATATAATTGTATTTCTGAACATGTTTTTGTAAACAGCTAAAATAACAAAACTTGTGTCACTGTCCAAATATTTCTGGACCTAACTGTAAATTCACGTTAAAACGGGTTTTCCAGTGAACAACGTTCATTTTAAAGTTGATTTTAATCCATAGATCTTATAATAATAATAATAATTTCCACAATTGGATGTATTTAAAAATAATGTTCCTGTGGTGAGATAATCTTATATACCGTATGTGTCCCTGCTATGTACTGTGTAATGGCCGTGTCTGACCGTACAGGAAGATTGGCCTGATCATACCACATCTCCTGGGCCGGGGAGGAAGTAATAATGAATACAGATATTACAGCTTGGGATCACAAATTATTCTATGAGGTAAAATAGACAATAGACAACAGACAATAGAATAGAATAGAAATGCTTTACCTCAAAAAAGGAATCAAATACGATCCCATGCTGTGCTATCTGTATACGTTTGTTTACTCCCCACCCCTGCCCAGGAAATGAGGTATGATCAGACCATGTCCCTGTACAGTCAGACACAGCCATTACACAGTACACAGCATGGACACATATATAAGATTATCTCAGCAGAGAAAGTTTTATTTAACCACATCCAATTATGGAAATTATTATTATTCCAAGATCAATTAATTAAAATCAAATTTGAAATGAACTTTTTGTTCATTGGAAAACCCCTTTAAAGAGTTGTCTGTGTCTGAAAAGGGCTGGCCTTTTACTATATATACAGTGCCTACAAGTAGTATTCAACCCCCTGCAGATTTAGCAGGTTTACACATTCGGAATTAACTTGGCATTGTGACATTTGGACTGTAGATCAGCCTGGAAGTGTGAAATGCACTGCAGCAAAAAAGAATGTTATTTCTTTTTTTTTTTTTTTTTTTTAAATTGTGAAAAGTTTATTTAGAGGGTCATTTATTATTCAACCCCTCAAACCACCAGAATTCTGTTTGGTTCCCCTAAAGTATTAAGAAGTATTTCAGGCACAAAGAACAATGAGCTTCACATGTTTGGATTAATTATCTCTTTTTCCAGCCTTTTCTGACTAATTAAGACCCTCCCCAAACTTGTGAACAGCACTCATACTTGGTCAACATGGGAAAGACAAAGGAGCATTCCAAGGCCATCAGAGACAAGATCGTGGAGGGTCACAAGGCTGGCAAGGGGTACAAAACCCTTTCCAAGGAGTTGGGCCTACCTGTCTCCACTGTTGGGAGCATCATCCGGAAGTGGAAGGCTTATGGAACTACTGTTAGCCTTCCACGGCCTGGACAGCCTTTGAACGTTTCCACCCGTGCCGAGCCCAGGCTTGTCCGAAGAGTCAAGGCTAACCCAAGGACAACAAGGAAGGAGCTCCGGGAAGATCTCATGGCAGTGGGGACATTGGTTTCAGTCAATACCATAAGTAACGTACTCCATCGCAATGGTCTCCGTTCCAGATGAGCCCGTAAGGTACCTTTACTTTCAAAGCGTCATGTCAAGGCTCGTCTACAGTTTGCTCATGATCACTTGGAGGACTCAGACAGACTGGTGCAAGGTTCTCTGGTCTGATGAGAACAAGATCGAGATCTTTGGTGCCAACCACACACGTGACGTTTGGAGACTGGATGGCACTGCATACGACCCCAAGAATACCATCCCTACAGTCAAGCATGGTGGTGGCAGCATCATGCTGTGGGGCTGTTTCTCAGCCACGGGGCCTGGCCATCTGGTCCGCATCCATGGGAAGATGGATAGCACGGCCTACCTGGAGATTTTGGCCAAGAACCTCCGCTCCTCCATCAAGGATCTTAAGATGGGTCATCATTTCATCTTCCAACAAGAAAACGACCCAAAGCACACAGCCAAGAAAACCAAGGCCTGGTTCAAGAGGGAAAAAAATCAAGGTGTTGCAGTGGCCTAGTCAGTCTCCTGACCTTAACCCAATTGAAAACTTGTGGAAGGAGCTCAAGATTAAAGTCCACATGAGACACCCAAAGAACCTAGATAACTTGGAGAAGATCTGCATGGAGGAGTGGGCCAAGATAACTCCAGAGACCTGTGCCGGCCCGATCAGGTCTTATAAAAGACGATTATTAGCTGTAATTGCAAACAAGGGTTATTCCACAAAATATTAAACCTAGGGGTTGAATAATAATTGACCCACACTTTTATGTTGAAAATTTATTAAAATTTAACTGAGCAACATAACTTGTTGGTTTGTAAGATTTATGCATCTGTTAATAAATCCTGCTCTTGTTTGAAGTTTGTAGGCTCTAACTTATTTGCATCTTATCAAACCGGCTAAATCTGCAGGGGGTTGAATACTACTTGTAGGCACTGTATAAACATACACGTATATACATACACACACACATATATATATATAAATATATACACACACACACACATACATATACATATACATATATATATATATATATATATATATATATATATATATATACATATACATATATATATATATATATATATATATATATATATATATATATATATATATATATATATATATATATAAATAATAACAGGACAATCCCTTTACAAAGGTTTGCCTCTATACTGCGCTTTTTGAGGCTTGCTAGCTTGGATCAGAAGTCAATACTGCCCTTTTGCAACACATTACGAAGTAGGAAGAAAAGGTCATTGTATTAACAATATTCATATTGGACATTGTAGGTGATGCATGTCTCTTAAACACTGACGTGAATTTAATGGTAGATTTCTACTTTTTCCCACACATTGACGAGTGAGTCAGAGTAAAGTGAGCCATATATTCATGCAAATTACAGCCAGATTTTGTGGCTTCTAGTTGCAGAATTGCTTTAAAATTGCCCTTTCTATTTTGTACTAATGACACAGTAAGCACATCTACAACTGCAGTACATACTGTACATTTCCCCTACAGCTGTCCTGCTCAGTACAGGTTATACTCTACCCTGGAGCCTGGGCAGCCAAGTGATGAAAGCAGGTAGGTTTATTTAAAAGACTGGAAAAGCAGCTTTTGGGAAACACAAATGCTGTATCCTTCCTTGTAAGCATCTGTCATGCACTCATGGTCGTATTTCAATCAATGATTTAAAGAGAATCTGTCCCCAGTGTTTTGCCACCTAATCTGAGAATAATATACTGTAGGGGCAGAGACCCTAATTCCAGTGGGCTGCTTTATGTAGTTCTGATAAAATCACTGTTTAATCAGCAGTAGATTATCATTACAGGACTACCTGGCGTGCTGTCAGGTAGTCTAGCATATTCAGCTATGTATAACTGCTAGATCTGCAGCAGAAAAAAAACATTGATTTTATCAAAATGACAGCAAACAGCTCAGTAAGTGACACATCGCTGGAATCGGGGTCTCTGTCTCTACATTATGCTGCTCTATCCCAAATAAAAGGTGGTCAAGCTCTACTTAAGGCCGCTTTACACGCAGCAATATCGCTATCAAGATCGCTAGCGTGCATACCCGCCCCCGTCGGTTGTGCGTCACGGGCAAATCGCTGCCCGTGGTGCACAACATCGCTAATACCCGTCACACTACTTACCTGCCTAGCGACATCGCTGTTGCCGGCGAACCGCCTCCTTTCTAAGGGGGTGGTCCGTTCGGCGTCACAGCGACGTCACTAAGCGGCCGCCCAATAGAAGCGGAGGGGCGGAGATAAGCGGGACAAACATCCCGCCCACCTCCTTCCTTCCTCATTGCGTCTGGCCGCAGGTACGAGGTTGTTCCTCGTTCCTGCGGTGTCACACATAGCGATGTGTGCTGCCGCAGGAACAACGAACAACCTGTGTCCTGCAACAGCAACGATATTAAGGAAATGGACAGCGTGTCAACAATCACCGATAAGGTAAGTAAAATTGCTCGGTAACGGTTCGAGCGTTTCACACGCAACAAAGTCGCTAACGAGGCCGGATGTGCGTCATGAATTCCGTGACCCCAACGACATCGCGTTAGTGATTTTGTTGCATGTAAAGCGGCCTTTACTAGAGAAAAATCCCATTTACAGTGAAAAATATATTAGGTTATATCACTAAGACCACCTCTATCTGTACACTGCATTAAAGCATATGGAGATGATAGAAAGGAGAGTACCAGTTACCAGGCCTCCCTTTCTGAGCTACAGTCCGGAGCTGCTAACAGGGTCAGGTTTTTGTTCTGGCAGCCTCATTCCATCTATTCAGTACATGGGTGACAAACTATTTACATTTTTGCCATAAAAAATTACATTATCTCTGCTCGGCTATATTAATCAACTGTCATGTTGGCATTATGCTTTAATGAAAAGGTAATCTGTCAGCAGGTTTTTGCTATAAAATCTGAGAGCAGCATACAATAGGGCAATAAAGCCTGATTCCAGAGATTTATGTCTTACTCGGCTGCTTGGTGTACTTTTTATATCCCTGTTTTGTCTCATGTAGATATAGCAGAGCTAAGTGGTACTTCTCACATAGCGAGATCGCTGCTGAGTCACGGTTTCTGTGACACACCAGTGACCTCATTAGCGATCTCGCTGTGTGTGACACTGAGCAGCGATCTGGCCCCTGCTGTGAGATCGCTGCTCGTTACACACAGGGCTGGCTCATTTTTTGGACGTTGCTCTCCCGCTGTGAAGCACACATTGCTGTGTTTGACAGCGAGAGAGCAACGATCTGAATGTGCAGGGAGCAGAGAGACGGCTTCTGGCAGCCTGCGGTATGCTGTAACCAAGGTAAATATTGGGTAACTAAGCGAAGTGCTTTGCTTGGTTACCCAATATTTACCTTGGTTACTAGTGTCCGCTGCTCTCAGGTTGTCAGTGCCGGCTCCCTGCACACGTAGCCAGAGTACACATCAGGTAAATAAGCAAAGCGGTTTGCTTATTAACCCGATGTGTACTCTGGCTAGGAGTACAGGGAGCCAGCCAGGGGCAGACTGGCCCACCAGGAGGTCGGGAGAACCCCCGGTGGGCCCCTGCTATTGATAGCCACGCCCCCTAGGCCACGCCGGCTACCCCCCTGGGCTCCTATGGATATGTGAGAGAGGCCCCCCGGCCGGTAATTTCACTAATCATATCGGCACATATGCCGATATGATTAGTGACACTCCCATTCCCTCTGCAGCGGCAAGCACGGAGAGCGATCTCCCTGCTCTTCCTGCTGTCACTGTCAGTGCCGCTCTGACTCATCTGCGCAGCGACACTCCAGGAGGAGGCAGTCTCAGAGCGATGACTGCTTCCTTCCTATGTACTTGTGCAGGTGCTGTCAGCATCGCGCTGTGGATGACAGACCTGGCATCACCCCAGGCCAGGCTGCAGGAGCAGCAGCACGTGAGTATAGAAGGCGGGGGCCCAGGGGAGTGAGCAGGGGCTCCGGGGAGGGTACGGGGGCCAGGGGGGGTGTGCGGGGCCCCAGGGGAGCGAGCAGGGGTCCCCGGGAAAATGCGGGGGCCCGGGGGTGTGTGCGGGACCCCAGGGGAGCGAGCAGGGGCCTCGAGGGTGTGTGTGGGGGGGCTCTTTACCTCACCAGTTACCTGCCCGGGGCCAGCCCCAGGCCAGGGGTCCCCAGACAGTGCTCCAGCCGCCTCCACCATCCCATCTGTATTGCTGCTGGGGGCCTGTGGTGCAGCTGCCCCCACCCCCAGTATGGTGCCCTCAGGCAGCTCCCAGGCCACAGGGCATCACAGGCCTGAGTGGGCCCCGGCCCCCGGGCTGTCAATCGTAAACTTCAGTGATCGTACAAGTTCTGTACGATCACTGAAGTTTTCGCAGTTGCAGGACCTTTAGTGACATCACATGTGTCATGTGACTCACCAAAGGTCCTAGCGGTGCACTGCAGAAGTCCCCAGGCCTGCACCGACTGCGCCGGTATTCAGATGTATGCGTGTGGGGCGTGCATACATTTGTACAGTGCGGCTGGTGACAGGAGGCAGAGGAGCGCTGCTCAGCCCCGCACCGCGAGGTACCGTCATCGCCAGGGCTGCAGAGGAGCGCGCCTCAGTCCTGCACCGACATCATCATCATCGGGGCCGCAGCTGCAGGGATGAAGAGGAGGATGCGCAGGCACAGGTAAGCGCTCCACAGGAGCCAAAGATGTACTTTTATATGAGGGGCTTCAGGTGGGGGAGGAGCAGTGTTATTTTACAAGGGGCATTAAGAAGCGGTGGGGGACTTTATGGAGCATATTATGGGTCAGTGGGGAACATAATAGGGCAGTGGGGGACACTATAGGGCAGTGGGGAACATAATAGGGCAGTGGGGGACATAATAGGGCAGTAGGGAACACTATAAGGCAGTGGGGAACATAATAGGGCAGTGGGGAACATAATAGGGCAGTGGGGGACATAATAGGGCAGTGGGGGACATACTAGGGCAGTGGGGGACATAATAGGGGAGTGGGGAACATAATAGAGTAGTGGGGGACATAATAGGGCAGTGGGGGACATAATAGGGCAGTGGGGGACATAATAGGGCAGTGGGGGACATAATAGGGCAGTGGGGGACATAATAGGGCAGTGTGGGACATAATAGGGCAGTGGGGGAGATAATAGGGCAGTGGGGGACATAATAGGGCAGTGGGGGACATTATAGGGCAGTGGGGGACATTATAGGGCAGTGGAAGGACATTATAGGGTAATGGGGGCCACTATAAAGCAAATTGGGGCATTATAGGTTAGTGTAGGACGTTATGAAAGAAATTGGAACATTATAGGGCAATGGGGGACATTATGAGGCATCAAAGATTGTGGAAGGCAGCATAGTATAATGAGGAGGGGGGAATTTATACAGGGATGTAGTTGGGGGAGATATAGAAAAGGGCAATTTTTGGGGGGACATTTTGGAAAGGGGCACTTTGTGGGGCTATTTTGGAGAGGAGCAGTGTGGGGGGATATTTTGTGCAGGAAGCAATTAACCCCTTCTCATTCCACTTGTTTCCCCAGACATTATTAAATAAAAGGGGTCAGGATGAGGGACATAATTACTATATGGGGCCAGAATGAGGGACATACATTATTAGTTTATGGTGGCACTTGGGGCATAATTACTGTAGGGGCAAAATAGGGGAGATTATTACTGATGAAATATAAGTTAATTTTGAGGACACTGTCTCCAATGGGGGAACAAGAGTCTGACGTGGTGTAGAAATTGGGGAAATAATGAGGAATGTGCTCTGGGAGTGATCGGCTATAGGTGACTGTTATTTTCTGCAGAGTCGCATCATGGCAGGAAGAAGTGATGGCGGTCAGCACCGGATGAAGAGGAAAAGCGAAGATGAATAAAGTCAGCTAGAGACGTCACTGGTAAGTCAGTGTATTACATGAACACACACACTGTACACTGTATACAGAGCTCCTGTGTATAATGTCACTGGTGAGCACTGTATTACCTATACACTTTATACAGAGCTCTTGTGTATTATGGCACTGATGGCAATATTAGTGTTATTAGTGTTGTAGTTTTTATTCATGATCATTATTATAGTATTATATGTCCTTGTGTGGTAGTAATATGTCGTCTGGTCCTGTTGTACTGATATTTGTCTCGTGTGTGGTATTATTTGGTCACTATGTGGTGTGGTAATAGTGTCACGGTATTTCTCCCTTGTATGTGGTTGTATTCGGTCACTATGTGGTCTTATTATGGTGTGGCGGTATTACTATCTTGTATGTAGTTATAGTCGGTCATTATGTGGTGTGGTTATAGTGTTGCGGTATTTCTCCCTTGTATGTGGTAATATTCGGTTACTGTGTGTTCTAATTATGATGTGGTGGTATTACTCTCTTGTATGTGGTTGTTTTTGATCACTATGTGTTGGTAGTATGTTATCTGGTCATAGTGTCGCGGTATTTCTCCCTTGTATGTGGTATTATTCGGTCACTTTGTGGTCTGGTCACAGTGTGGTGGTATTTCTCCCTTGTATGTGGCTGTATTTGGTCACTGGTGGTAATATGTGGTCTGATCACTGTGTGGCGGTATTTATCCCTTGTATGTGGTTTTATTCGGTCACTATGTGGTGGTAATATGTTGTCTGGTCACGGTGTGGCGGTATTTCCCCCTTGTATATGGTATTATTGGTTTTGGTACAGTGGATTGTGTTGCATATGGAGGCCACTTTTTCTCTCTATAAGGGGGAGATTATTTCCAGTAGAAATTAAATACTTAAACATTTAACCCCTCCCTGTCCTGTGACTATTGCACAGCAGTAAATATGCACTTATAGAGGTTCTCCAGTGAATACAAGTAATCTCCTTTACTAAGGCCACGTGCACACACTGCGTATTCAGTAAGTGTTTTACCTCAGTATTTGAAGCCAAAACCAGGAGCGGTAAAATCAGAGAAAAAGTGTAATAGAAACTCGAGCACCACTTCTGTATTTATCACCCACTCCTGGTTTTGGCTACAAATACTGATGTAAGACACTGACCAAATACTGAACGTGTGAACGTGGCCTAAGGATAAGTGATGACTTATAAATCTGTGGGGACCGATTGCTGGGACCTGCACCGATCGCGCAATTTTTATCTCCCATTACACTGGAGCTCGTGTCAGTCTCAACCCATGATCCATTCATTCCCTAAGTGGCTGTGAGCGCTGCGCTTGTTGTTATGTGGCTGCTCCACAGAGGATAAATGGAGCTGCGGTCACACATGCCACCCCACAGAGGATGAATGGAGCTGCGGTCACACATCCCACCCCACAGAGAATGAATGGAGCTGCGGTCACACATCCCACCTGCCGCTGCAAAACGTTCCCCAATCTTCCGATCGGTGCGGTTTCCACTGGTCTGGTTCCAACGATGAATAAGTTATCACCAACCTACCCTGTGGATCGGTGATCACTTGTTTTCACCAAAGACCCCATTACTGCAAACGACTATAATTGTACATCCCAGTTATGGTGCACAATATAGATGTGCAGGAGCCGCCTGTGTATACAGTCAAAGCAACACAAAAACGGGGATAACGCTAATGGGTGTTTATATTTAGCTATAGGGTGGGCCCCTGGAGTCAATCTCCCTGGTGGGCCCCAGACACCCCAGTCCGCCCCTGGAGCCAGCACTAAGCGGTGTGCGCTGGTAACCAAGGTAAATATCGGGTAACCAAGCACTTGGTTACCCGATATTTACCTTAGTTACCAATCGCAGCATCGCTTCCACGCATCGCTGGGGGCTGGTCACTGGTCGCTGGTCACTGGTCGCTGGTGAGATCTGCCTGATTGACAGCTCACCAGCGACCATGTAGCAACGCACCAGTGATCCTGACCAGGTCAGATCGCTGGTGGGATCGCTGGAGCGTCGCCTAAGCGTACCCTAAGATTTTTGAGCTGTATATAACCCCATCCACATCCCTGACTGGCAGATTGATTTGTACAATGTGAATTGTCACCAAACTGCTAATCAGTGGTTGGGGCGGAGATGCACAGATTAGCTACACTGCCAGTGAATGTGAGACCAAGTCCTCTAAGGTTAAAGCTGGTGTCACACATAACGACGACGACAACGACGTCGCTGCTACGTCACCATTTTCTGTGACGTTGCAGCGACGTCCCGTCGCTGTCGCTGTGTGTGACATCCAGCAACGACCTGGCCCCTGCTGTGAGGTCGCCGGTCGTTGCTGAATGTCCAGCTTCATTTTTTGGTCGTCACTCTCCCGCTGTGACACACACATCGCTGTGTGTGACAGCGAGAGAGCGACGAAATGAAGCGATCAGGAGCCGGCACTGGCAGCTGCGGTAAGCTGTAACCAGCGTAAACATCGGGTAACCAAGGGAAGACCTTTCCCTAGTTACCCGATGTTTACGCTGGTTACCAGCCTCCGCTCTTGCTGCCAGCGCCGGCTCCTGCTCTGTGACATGTGGCTGCAGTACGCATCGGGTAATTAACCCGATGTATACTGTAGCAAGGAGAGCAAGGAGCCAGCGCTAAGCAGTGCGCGCGGCTCCTTGCTCTCTGCACTGTGACATGTAGCTGCAGCACACATCGGGTTAATTAACCCGATGTGTACTGTACCTAGGAGAGCAAGGAGCCAGCGCTAAGCGCGGCTCCCTGCTCTCTGCACATGTAGCACAGCGACGTTATGATCGCTGCTTCTGCTGTGTTTGACAGCTAAGCAGCGATCATAACAGCGACTTAAAAGGTCGCTGTTACGTCACCGAAAATGGTGACGTAACAGCGACGTCGTTGTCGCTGTCGCTTAGTGTGACACCAGCTTTAGTCTCCTGCTGATAAAACATTGATTGTATTGAAACTACAACACATATCCTAATAAGTGTTACACCCCTGAAATCAGGCTCTCATGCTTTATAGTATGCTGTTCTCAGATTACATAGCAAAAACTTGTTGACAGATTCCTTTCAAGGCATTCCATAATGTACTTGTATGTCATGGTGTGGTAATTGGTTAACCACTCCCCCCCAAAAAAAATAAAATAAAAAAAATAGACGTAGGCTGTGTTTTGTTGAATTTCTAATACTTACTGATATCACATCTCTTGACTGTACCATTCATGTATGTTTGAACAAGCTGTCATAACCCGATGTGCCCCATTTAAAATATTGACTCCGACATTTTTCTACCTAATATCTGTAGGAGTATCTGTCATCACAGCGCAGCCTTCCTTTCCAGCGAAGCCACATGTTTACTGCTCTTATTGCAGAGCTGTCATATTTAATAAGAGACGTTTCACAGCTGAGCGGGTAAGGATAACTTTAGAAGCACTCATGTTTCTAAGGCTACTTTCACACTTGCGTTGAACGGTATCCGTTGCATTGCGTTGTGTGACGGATGCAACGGATGTGTTGCATATAGTGACACAACGGATGCAACGGATGCTGCAAAACAACGCAATTCGTTTTGATTTTTTTTTTTTTTTTCCCGGTTTTACCAGCGGCAGACTATAGTGAACGATCAGCTGATCGTTCCCTGCAGCCGGCCGCTGGGTGATCAGCTGATTGCTCCCAGTAGCCGGCCGCCGGGTGATCAGCTGATCGCTCCCGGCCGCCGGGTGATCAGCTGATCGCTCCCGGCTGCCGGGTGATCAGCTGATCGCTCCCTGCAGCCGGCTGCCGGGTGATCAGCTGATCGCTCCCGGCCGCCGGGTGATCAGCTGATCGCTCCCGGCCGCCGGGTGATCAGCTGATCGCTCCCTGCAGCCGGCCGCCGGGTGATCAGCTGATCGCTCCCTGCAGCCGGCTGCCGGGTGATCAGCTGATCGCTCCCGGCCGCCGGGTGATCAGCTGATCGCTCCCGGCCGCCGGGTGATCAGCTGATCGCTCCCTGCAGCCGGCCGCCGGGTGATCAGCTGATCGCTCCCGGCCGCCGGGTGATCAGCTGATCGCTCCCGGCCGCCGGGTGATCAGCTGATCGCTCCCTGCAGCCGGCCGCCGGGTGATCAGCTGATCGCTCCCTGCAGCCGGCCGCCGGGTGATCAGCTGATCGGTCCCTGCAGCCGGCCGCCGGGTGATCAGCTGATCGCTCCCTGCAGCCGGCCGCCGGGTGATCAGCTGATCGCTGTCACTTGCCGGCGCCCGGGCATGCCGGCGGGCGGGCGCTCAGCTGAGCGCTGTGACTTGCCGGCGGCCGGGCATGCTGGTGGCCGGTCATTCAGCTGAGCGCTGTCGCTTGCCGACGGCCGGGCGCTCAGCTGAACGTTCGGCCACCGCGAGCCAAAATAAAGTTTGATTTAAAAAAAAAAAAAAAAAGAGCATGCGCAGTGAAATCCAGAGGATTCCGCTGCTCAAAATAACGTTACATGCTGCGTTCCTCCCGCTGGGCGGAAGCAACGGAGCGTCGCCCAGCGGAAGCAACGCAGCTCCTTTTGGTACAATCCGTCAACCATACAAGTCTATGGGAAACAGCGGAATCCGTTAACGGATTCCGCTGTTTCCCAAAAGGGCGGATTGTAACGGAAGGAAAATAACGCAAGTGTGAAAGTACCCTTACAGGAACTGTTCCATGTCAATGACTTGGGATAAGGCACCGTACTCAAGAAATGACCCTTTTAAAAAAGGACCTGTCCGTTATTGTGCAAGCACTTTTCAATATAAGAATGAGATATTTAGCCAAAAAGAAGAGTGTCTGGGAAACCTCAACTATAATGCCACGACAATACCACCAGGGTTTAAGGAAAGCTAACTAACTCCCCCAGTCAGGCCAAGATTAGAGGGAATCTGTCAGCAGGATTGTTCTATGGAATCTGAGAGCAGGAGCAGAGAGCCCAATTCTAGCAATGTATCACTTACTGGACTGCTCGGTACAGTTTTTATAAAATTCCCATTTTCTATGCTGTAGATGTAGCAATGCTATGAATGCTGAGCTGTATATTATCTCATTCACACCACTGACTCCATTGTACATGGTACAGTATCACCAAGCTGCCATTGAGTAGTGCTGATGGGGTTACACGGGTTAGCTGGACTGCCTGGCACATGACACCAAGTCCAGCAGTTATAATCTCCTGCTGATGAAACTAAAGTAATCTGCTAGTGAATAATTGAAAAGTAAAAACAGCACGACCAGCACAAGGCATTGACTATGGACCATTCTTCGGTCAGAAACGCGATGCCGCTTTGCTTTCTATCCTCGTTATGTTCTGTACGTTCGTGCTGAAGATATTTTTGGAATTTTAAATCGCATCGAATAAATGGATTTTTTCATTTCTTATGAATGACTTGTGCTGGTGGTGCGGTTTCTACTTTTCTGGTCTTTTTGGAGACTTTTGACCGTGCACTTAGACAGGTGAGCTGACCTTTGCTCCATTCATGCTACTGAATAAACCCTGGAATCAGGCTCTCTGTCCTTACATCATGCTGCTCTCAGATTATATTGCAAAAACCTGCTATACAGTATGTGTAATGTACATCAGAATATACAATATATGTTCTCAAGAGAAAGGATGAGGATCCTAAATTGAGAAAGCCCCCAATTTACTAACAAGAGTAATAAAAATGGGTTCTTTTATCTGTTGTACCCATTTAAATAAAATATATCTACCTATTCACCCAACATTTCAGCTTCCTTACTTTATGTTCCCGCAGAGTCATGGTGTCATCCATAACCACCATAGAGGATTTGTTTGCTGCTTACCACAATTGCGTGGGTTTCCTCCGGGTACTCCAGTTTCCTCCCACACTCCAAAAACATACAGAGAGGGACTCTAGATTGTGAGCCCCAATGGGGACAGTGTTGCCAATGTATGTAAAGCTCTGTGGAATTAATAGCGCTATATAAATGAATAAAATGATTAATTATTAATTATAAACAAGGCATGTCTTGTGAAGATCATCACTGCTCATTTTACAGCTTTTTTTAGGCTGTCCATTTTTTCCAGATTATGACTCAACAGAAAAAGTAGAACTTACAAGTAAGATGTTAGCTATTACTCACGTCAATTCATTCCAATTAGAATTTCAATAAACATATCTGCATCATCAGTTTTGTGACAACTTGACAGGAGCCACTTACGTTCTGCAATAATTCTGATGTATCTGCATAACACTTTTACATACTGAAATAATTCAATCTATTTTGCACCTGTAAATCAAAATCCAAGAAGAGCAATCTATAAGGGTTTGTCCGTCTCCGAAAAATGACTTATTGGCATGTTATCCTTAAGATAAAATAGATGTTAAAACAAATAAATAAAGGGGTGTTCAAATCAAATTAATTAACAATCAAACACAAATAGATAATAGATGGATGGTACACCCTGCTAGACTGTCAGAGGTAAATCTAAAGGCCCCTTTACACACTGAGACTTTCTAGCGATCCCACCAGCGATCCCAACCTGGCCGGGATCGCTACAAAGTCTCTGGTGAGTCTCTGGTGAGCTGTCAAACAGGCAAACCTGGAAAACGACGCAACAGCGATCCAGACCTGCAGAACGACCTAGCTAGTCATTGGGGACGTTGTAAAGAAGCTTTTTGAAAGGGAAGTCGCTAACGAAGTCGCTGTAAAGGCCCCTTTACACACTGAGACTTTCTAGCGATCATGCTGCTCAGCGGGAAACAAAGGACCAAAGAATGGTCCTGAACGATTTGTAGAGATCAGCAACCTCACAGCGGGGGCCAGGTCGCTGATGTGTTTCACACACTGCAATGTCGCTGGGGAGGTCGCTATTACGTCACAAAACCGGTGACGTTACAGCGATGTCGTTTGCGATGTTGCAGTGTGTAAAGCCACCTTAATGCTAGTCAGCCTGTAAATTTCCAGGCATGGCAATGGGCCCACTACTGTGCCTTATATGAAACCTTATTTGTTTACACGGAAATGTTGTTATTTTTTATAACTTTCATCTATGTATTAGAACATAACATAAAAATTGAGAAATAGAAACCAATAATGGAAAAACTTAAAAGTGTTGTCACGTGGGCCAGAAGAAGCTATGCTCAGAGCGAAACAGAAGTAGCCTTTGTGCTTTCCACGCCTACCCCATCTGCGTTTGCACTATTGTATGAAGCAGTTAAAGCTCTCGCTTTACCGGTGAATGCTATGCCTTTCTTCTTACTTTGGGCTTTACCTATGTATTATATAATCCACACATTGTATTTGTTCACTTGATGATTTGTCTCCTTACAGTAGATCAGGGCCAATTTGCTGGTAGACAAAATTCCTATTGGGGTTGAAACTAGAGTACACAGAGAAAACTTAAAAGGAATCGGTCAGCAGATTTTTGCTATATAAGCTGAAGCCAGCATGCTGGAAGGGTTAAGACAGAAAGTTCAGGCATGCCTGTGTTGTCACAGTCCAATCTCCTGCTTATTTACTACGTTTGTTTTAGCAGCTGGACCCTTATTATTGCTGTGGCTAGCTCCCTTGTGCCATGTTTTCTGGCATGCCCCATGCTATGATTGACACCCCGCAGTCAATGAACAATCTCTATAGAGAGGCTGGTGTGGGCGAGGCAGCCCTCTGGACTCTAGTACATGACTAAAGCTAAAAATTCACATTGTGTCAGAATAGGTGCACCTTGTAATCTACGTGATAGATCATCAGATTCAGAATCTCTTTGACTACATCATGTAAAGCGGGCTTTACACGCTACAACAAATCTAACGATGTGTCGGCGGGGTCACGTCGTAAGTGACGCACATCCGGCATCGTTAGTGTTGTTGTAGCGTGTGACAGCTACGTGCAATTGCGATTGAACGTAAAACCGTTCATCGCATACACGTCGTTCATTTCCTTAAAATTGAACGTCCGGTTGTTCAATGTTCCCGAGGTACCACACATCGCAGTGTGTGACACCCCGGGAACGATGAACAGATCTTACCTCCGTCCCGCCTGCAATGTGAAAGGAAGCAGGTGGGCGGGATGTTTATGTCCCGCTCATCTCCGCCCCTCCGCTTCTAATGGCTGGCTGCCGCGTGACGTCGCGGTGACGCCGAATGTTCCTCCCACTCCAGAAAGTGGATGTTCGCCGCCCACATCGAGGTCGTATGGAAGGGTAAGTACGTGTGACGGGAAATAATCGTTTGGGCGACACGGTCAACAAATTGAACGTGTCGCACATATGATGGGGGCGGGTACGATCGCATACGATATCTTATATGATATCGTAAGGTGTAAAGCAGCCTTTAGGGCGGCTTTGCACGTTGCGACATCGCAAGCCGATGCTGCAATGTCGCATGCGATAGTCCACGCCCCCGTCGCAGGTACGATATTGTGTGATAGCTGGCGTAGCGAACATGATCGCTACGCCAGCTTCACATGCACTCACCTGCCCTGCGACCGTCGCTCTGGCCGGCGACCCGCCTCCTTCCTAAGGGGGCGGGTCGTGCGGCGTCATAGCGACGTCACACGGCAGGCGGCCAATAGCGGCGGAGGGGCGGAGATAAGCAGGATGTAAACATCCTGCCCACCTTCTCCCTTCCGCATATCCTACGGAAGCCGCAGTGATGCCGGTAGGAGATGTTCCTCGCTCCTGCGGCTTCACACACATCGCAGGAGCGAGGAACAACATCGGACCGTCGCGCCAGCGTAATTATGGATTACGCCGATGCTGCACCGATGATACGATTATGACGATTTTGCGCTCGTAAATCATATCATCTAGGCTTTACACACTACGATGTCGCATGCGATGCCTGATGTGCGTCACTTTCAATTTGACCCCACCGACATCGCACCTGCGATGCCGTAGTGTGCAAAGCCCGCCTAACTCTCTGATGAGGTAGTGAAAACCTGCTGCCAGATTCTCTTTAAGAAAGCTACACAGAGAATATCCAAACTACATGCAGATACTGGCTAGTTGAGATTCCTCAGACCCCGTGATTCAGTTATAGAGCTATATGTAATGCACAAGTTGTTATGCGATATGTGATATAATGTAATCTGTTGCAACATGAAATCTATTGCTGTACAGTATGTTGTAATATGTAATAATGTTGTAATTTGCTTTCAACCTAACAGTAAAGAATGAAGGGCATAAAAAGAAATATTCTTCATTAAGATGTCCTTTTGTCAGTAATGTATGGGAAGATCTAAAATAAAACCTTTCATGTGAAAGCTCACATCTGGGCTTGTGATGCAGCTGTGCTTTTGTATGCAGCATTTATTTCTAGGAAACTGAAACACTCTATAATTGAGCGTATAGGTTCACGGTTATAGAGGATTTCATAAAATGTCATTACACTGGAGTCTTCGTCTCACTGTTTTCACATACATTTCCTTCATCTTTCTTTTCTTTCAGGCTTTAGTAATGTTCTGGAAGATTTAATGGTCGCTTTCGCTCAGTAGTTAGTTGTAAAGTAAGGTTACCAATCAGTCCATATTGTTCACGGGCAAATGGCTGTGCAAGTCTGCAGCGAACAATAATAGCCAATAATGGCTGAATAAGTACCAATTATAATCAAAGTGGCCATTTTATTAGTTGCAGATTTAAATAGCTTGTTTACACATTATTGGTCAAAATGAGGAATTTTTTTGGGTAACTCAAAACGTGTTCTTCCTGTTCAGTGGCTATATTGCAGAGAGCTTGTTTTGCAATGCCAAGAGCAAACGTCATCTATAAATATATCTTCTATTACAGGAATTAATGCATTATATCCGAGCTCGTTAACGTATGCTTTAAAATAAACACACCAAAAATTTGAAGAGCAGCTCGAATTGCAGAAGGGTTTATACTAGTGATTGGGATGCACTGTCCACTTAGCCCGCACTCCAGCTGAAGAGACACGTATATTCACGCGCTAACAAATCTAAATACTAACGGGCTGAGTAAAAAAAAATAATCAAGGACAGAACTGGCCTAAATTTTCAGACCAAAAGCTACATGCGTTCTGCGCTGATCATGCAGTGAATTGTCTTATCATTAGGGCTTTTGATTTTACCTTTCGCATTACATGAAAAGTGCATTAAAGGGAACCAGTCAGCAGGATTTTAGTGCTGTACTGGCACTATCAGGCTGATTCTATACATACCATTAGTGGTCAGCTCGGATGTTTAGGTTTTGAAACCCAAGAAAGTAAAGTTTATAAAATTAGCTGCTTGTTGAGTGACAGCAGCTGAGGATCAGATAATATCTGGGGGGTATTTATAGTTATCTCCTCCCCCTGATAGAATTAGCATAAGTATTATACAAACTCACTTTGTCTCTTGCAGGACCTGTGTGAGGTCATACCCATGTGACATATTTGTTGGCAGAGGCCCCGCCCCTTCTGGTCACATGGGTATGACCTCACACAGGTCCTGCAAGAGACAAAGTGAGTCGTTTGTATAATACTTATGCTAATTCTAACAGAGGGAGGGTATAACTATGAATACCCCCCAGATATTATCTGATCTTCACTTGCTGCCACTCAACAAGCAGCTAATTTTATAGACTTTACTTTCTTGGGTTTCAAAACCTAAACATCCGAGCTGCCCACTACAGGTATGTAGAGACTCAGCCTGATAGTGCCAGTATAGCACTGGCTTTAGGTTATATACGCCAATCCTGCTGACTGGTTCCCTTTAAAGTTTCACAAGTGAGGGATCATGAAGGCCTACTCATTTCACTGTACTTAATGAGTGAAACCAAAATTTTACCCCAAAACACAGAAGGAATGCATTACAGTTATGCTACCGAGAGGTGGTCACTAAATTATGTGATTAAAGGGTTAGTTCTGCTTTGACCACTTACACATCAAAAAGTGAGAGGGGCAGGTAATGTCAGGTCTACTGATACCAGCCAGCACATAGTCTCGATCAGCAGGTACTGAGCATCTGTCGTACTCTAATAATGTGACGTTGCCTGTCTCGCTCGCCTCTCAAAGAGGAAGTGAGCTTAGCAGAAATAACTCATTCAATATTGTCAGTATAGAGTCCAAAGAGAGGAATGTCCAATGATGGCAGTAAACAATAATTACCTCCCATAAAGTCTCTCTTATCTTAAGGGGTTATTCCCAACAAAGAATGCTTGGCATATTGCAAGGATATGACACCACTTTCACATTGATGCTGGTCTGACAGCCAAGTAAATAGGTCCCTACAGCAGTTTCTTGCACAGCCAGTGGGTGTTCAGGAGCGCATGCTGTACAGGCTCATCCTGCACCAGAACATATTTACAACCTGCATCCGAAAACACTACACTCTGTCACTTGTAATTAGAGCTCTCCAAACTGATGAGGGTGGAGTATCTACTTTGAAAATCCATGTCAGAATAATTTTATAACCTTGATATTAAAGGGGTTTTACACCCTTTATGTTCAGCATGCTGCGAGAGTGCTATCAAAAGAATAAACACCACCTACTCACCTGCCACTTCTCTGTCCTGCTGGCCGGGTCCCATAGCCAATCACTTTGCCTATTGCAGTGTTGTTAGTGACTGCTGCATTCAATTAGCGGCCCTCTGCATTCACACTTTAGCTGACGCTGCCGTCACTCCCTGAAAATAGCAATGGAGATCTATGTGCTTTATAAAGTGACCTCTGGTGATAGGTCCATTTTAGAACCACAGCTGTACTTATGACACCAATGGTTACTTGAGGACAAACTCAGGATATTGGCTTATACATAAAAAGAAAGGCAGGGTGTTCCTCAAAATAATATATACTTACATGCTACATCAGAAGGCTATCAAATCATGGGAATTAAATCCATGCTACTTTATACAATCCTATAATATATCTGGTGGGTGAAGAGAATTTGTTCTCCACTTGGTAAGGACAATGAGCCTCTCCGAAATCTCAAGCATCACTACAAACATATGCAGGCCAGCTCTATAGAGCCACTATTACACTACACCACTTCTTCATTTCTTAAAGGGAAGGTGCCGTGTTTTTTAATTTTTGTAATAATAATAGTGATTATGGAATCCATTTTTACAATATACAAAACTAAATTAATTGTTTATTTAGTTTTTATTGAATTCTATTTTTACTGAAACACTGGGGGCTGCCATCTTGAATTTGCTGTATGTAACAACAGTTACCTCAAATATGACAGTCCATGCGCATAAGAGATGATAGTCGGGCTCCGACCCTATTTCCTGCATTGTAACGGCTTCCTGCTGTGACCTGGACACGCCCCCGGGCTGTCCAGATCACAGCTCTTAAATAGAAAAGCTGTGGAAAATAAAGCGCAATAGGGTCTTACCCGAATATGTACAAGGCAGGGGAGGGGGGAGCAATATTACTCACCAAATGTAGTTGTGACAGTCACCACCACTATAATCGCATGTAGAAATGGACCAAGGCAGCAGCAACCCAAAACGGCAGATAACAGAGAGAGGTAGAAAACCCGTCTTCTACCTCTCTCTCTCTGTTATCAGATCACAGCTCTGGGAGGAGACCGTCACCATGTTTGTGAGCCCACAGCGTATGCTGTGCACTCCACTTTCCCCCTGGGTCCGCTCTGTGCTCAGCGCTAGTCGAGCAGTGACACTGGGCTGAAAGGAGGGTTGAACCTAGAATGTACGGGTTCCTACCAGGTGTCTTCATTTTAGTGAATCTGTTACAATGTACGGGCTGCAGTCAGGACCAGGAAGGAGCCTGTACATTCTAGCTGATTCACTACTGCATACACTAGAATGTACAGGCTCCTTACAGGTCCTGACTGCAGCCTGTACATTGTAAAAGGCTCACTAATGAAGACACTAGAATGTACGGGCTGCAGTCAGGACCTGGAAGGGGCCCATACATTCTAGGCTCAACCCTGACAGAAGATGCTGCCATTATCTGCGATCTCCGGCAGCTCCTCCTGTCGCTGTACTCAGCAGTGACATGAGTAGCTGCTGAGACACCAGGCTAACAGGAGGAGGTGCCGGAAGCGGAGGTCCAAGATGGGATGAGTACCAGGACCTAACATCTATAGTACAGTGCTTGGCTGCAGATCACTGCACCCCGCTACTGCTGTGTTCAAAGCAAAGCAGAGAAAACACACGCTGCTGTGCTCTGAACACACTCACACAGGTCTATATTATGGGGCACGGTATGTCATGGGGCACGGTATTGCGGAGCACGGTATATCATGGGACATGATATTGAAGAGCACTGTATATCATGGGGCATGGTATACAATGGAGCACTATGCAAGTTGTCCTCAGTGACACTTTAGGTATATCAGGATCACTTTGCAGTCCCCAACAAAATGTCTCTGCAAATCCTAAATATAATCTTCCCTTATCCTTTTAGAAACACCCAGAAGGGGAGGGGGATAGTGAAATCACACATATGAGAGCAGATTCTGCTCACTTTTACTGCTGTTGTAATCCATGCTAGTTTTACACTTGGTTTTCAGCAGCTGCTCCCCCTAGTGTTTAAACATGGAACATATTAAACTTTTTACATTAATTTTTCATATTTTGCTCTATTAAAAACAAATGATAATATTTAAAGAAGACATTAAAACATTAATCATTTATATTTTTTCAGTTATTAAAAGAAAAAATGTTTTATGGCACCTTCTTTTTAAGTAAATTTCCATGGATCTGTAAGGTTCTAGAATCAGATGATTCCAAATTAAAACGATGACAAGCTACACAAGTACATTCTGGTGCCAATGAAGAGTGGAGGTCGATGAATCTGATCAATTACTCCATCAGTTTAGATACATCTCTCTCATTGAGTTTTACATTCAAGTAAACAGTAGTCATACTTCAGAAATTACAAATGACTCCTATTGTCTCAGCTTGACGAGATCCTTTAGATTGGTGTTGCTCAACTCCAGTGAAATACTAAGGAAATCCTGAAAACATAATCTGCTGGTAGGCCTTGAGTACTGGTGGTGAGGAACACTGCATTGACTTTTTTAACCAAGGGTGTCCTGAACCTAATAAAGTCTAAATTCTTAGGTAGATGCATCCAAATTCAATACTGGTACTGCAGTGTTTTCAGTATTCTAATGGCCTTACTTTTTAATTTAGATATGACAAAATCCCAAAATAACACTACAGAGCTTTGTACAGAAAACATTGGCTTTCCATACACAAAATCTGAATTTGTCACTGGGACCTGCAAGTTGGGCAAAATGCTGAAGATTGAAGACACCAGGTAGACCATTCCAGTTGACCCTTTGAGTATTGTAATGCTTAGGCAATAAGAATACAAATGGTTAGGTTCTAGTAATAACTTTTCCAATACACCGTCTATCGGGCTCTTCTGATTATTTCAGCAGATGAATTTAGAAAGTAAGTATAAAGCTATACTGAACGTAATTGACTTTAAAGTCTCTCCTCTACAATACGATTCATCCATCTTAGCATATGTGTAGTATATATCTAATAATCTCATTAATGGTTTAGTAGCTAGTAGGTAATCACAATTCCAACCATGCTGCACTGAAAATCAACCCTAATCTACATTCAATTATTTCATATTGAGACATTAACAGCCAAATTGAAGAGACAGCACTTCAATGGGAAGTGAGAGCACCAGCCTAGATCAATGATGAGACAGGTAGGGGGTCTCTGCCCTTTTCAGACTCCTGTAAGCACCGTAGATAAGCTGTAGTCACATATCAGAGCTCTGCCTTACTGGCGCTAGGCTAAAACCAACCAATACGCTGGTAAGCATGAAAAATAAAATAGCAATTGCATCAGCAAGGCTAACAGTACTAAGTTTTGTATGACTTAAGTTCCCAACTGAAAATCCTTTCTAATGTATGCATTCATAGCCAACATATAAAATAACGCAGTAGCATTTCAAGAGTTTTATTGTTACATGAGAATGGAAACCCAGAGTCAAATGGGCAGGAGTTCAACTAAATTTAATCCACATGGGACTGTGATTCATGTAAATTACATTTTCTAAATGTCTGAGAAACGATCCCACATTCAGTTCCAACATAAAAAGATGGATTAATGCAGATTTAAACCCTGAACTGGCCAGGGGACGTACAATGAGGGACGTGACATGGGTCAGGCGCAAGCTGATCTCATAATAAGAGCAGTTAGTAGCAGTCCTAAAATGACTTATGATCTTTTACTGACTTACGAACAGTATTTAGTCTTAAAATGTAGCTATGCTTTGGTGCATTAGTTTAGATTTTGTATGTCCTTATTTTCCCTGCAAGACGATGGGAGTCCCAGACATGAGCCCTCCATCAAACGCTCAATAGAGTGCTCAGAAATGCGCAGCTCAAGAGGGAAAAGCGCACAACTGAGCTCGTGCATTATTGTGCCTGCGGAGTATGTGCACGATAAAAAGTATATTGGTCTGTAGTACACTTCAGCTTCCTGAGGAATCAATGGTGGCCTCTGGAACCGAACCACCAAATCTTTTCATTGCTTACTTTCTGCATTACATATTTACCTTCAAATATATTGTGTTTGAAGTTGAGCTGGCAGTGTACATAGCAGTGTACTGTCTGACTCTGTTGTTTGGTTCTTTTGGTTTCATTTTGTCAACTTAAAAGTAAAAAAAAAAATCTTACTTTAAAGTGTAACTAAACTTTGGTGCATTACTGTGTGTATTGTAGACCCTTAAATGGTCTTCTGTTTTTGGAAAACCTTTGCCCCCAGCTGTAGTTTCTGTGACGCTAGTCATTACTCATGTACAAGACATGAGGCAGGGTAACAAAACCTTCCGGGGTCAAACAACAAGAGAGCACCTCAAAAACGTAGGAAAAAGACAAAGGCACAGTCAGGTCATGGTCTAGGGTCAGCATACCAGGAGCATAGAGGATCACAGCAAAGGGGCAAGGCAAATGGATGTTCATGTGAGGTCCAAGGTCTGGCAGCAATAGATTAATACCCAGAGCACAGATAAACGAGACCAACATGCACTGATGAGCAAATACTACGACTGGCAGTGATGTGGGATTGACTGCTCAGCTAAGTAGCTGGGCAATCACTCAGAACAGGGAACACCTGAAGCCAGCACCTCCCCTTCACAGATTGTGTGTTGATTGACAGCTCATCCATCCAAACAGCTCAGCACGTCCCTAAACTAGATTGGATGACTGAGCTGTCACTCAGCCTGATCCAGAAGGCAGCAAAGCTGTCACTCATTGCCCAAGACACATTGCTTGAATGAATCGTGACAATTTGTTTGAAAAACAGCTCCTCTTTACTCACCCTTCCAGGCGGCTCCAGTGCTGAGTCTTAGCCACTATTCCTGGTATCTGCTATTGTCCACAGTGCTGATGTCACATTAACAGCACTGCAGCTAATAAGTGAGCTCAGCACCCGAGCCCAAGGTGACGACATGAGCAGCTGGACTCACTATACACTGCCTGCACCGCTGTTAGGTGGGGGACTACTGTGATCCTCGCATGACATTCGGCTCATGCTGGCAGCACAGCGGGAGCTGAGTCATGCGAGTGTCACTGCGACTGAGGTCCGATCATGCGATCGGACCTCAGCTGCGGGGGGCGGGCCAGCGCTGAGGACGGAAGGGAGAGATTTATCTCCCTCTCTCCTCCGTTGCCGTCTATTGCCATTTTCGCCCTGCACTCACGGTACACGGTGTACTGCGAGTGCAGTGCAATTTTTCTCTCGCCCCAGAGACTTGAATGGGTGTGAGAGAAACTAGGATCACATTCCACCCGCAGCATGCTGTGGTTGTTTTCTCGGTCCGATTAGGGCTGAGAAAATAAACGCTCACGGGTGCTGACACATAGGCTAATATTAGTCCGAGTGCAATACGATGTTTTATCGCACTCCACTCGCTCCGATTTTCATGCAGTGTGGCTAAAGCCCCCATCATATTTAGCGACTTACCAGCGATCCCGAAAACAACGTGACCTGATAAGGATCGCTGGTAAGTCGCTGGGAGGTCGCTGGTGAGATGTCACACAGTCAGACCTTACCAACGACGCAGTAACGATACAGGTCGCAGTAGCGACCTGTATAAAGATCTCTGCTGTCATTGGGACCCTGTCACACAGTGTCAAACATAGCGATGCGTCCTGCCAAGTAGGACATCGCCTTTGAAGAAAATGGTCCAGGACATTCAGCAACGACCGGCGACCTCACAGCAGGGGCCAGGTCGTTGCTGGACGTCACACATAACGAGATCGCTAGCGAGATTGCTGTTGCGTCACAAAATCCGTGACTCAGCAGCGATGTTGCTAGCAATGTCGCTTAGTGAGACGTGGCCTTTAGGCCTAAATGTGATGACAATACTGCAAGCAATGACAGACACTCTGAGCAGCAGACACTTAGCACAGGGAGGGAGAGCCAAGTACAGGTTGTTTTTAAACAATCTGAAATTGGAGGGCTAGGGTTTTCTGACACAGGAAAACCCCTTTAAAAACCTACAAAATACAAAGTAATACACCAAAATGTATTTACAATTTAAGGTAAGATTTTTTTTAATTTGAGAAATTTAGAAGAACCATTGCTCAGAGAACAGAGTAAGTACAGTCTGCAGGGTACACTGCCAGCTCAACTTAAAATACAATATTTCTTAAATACGGAAAGTAAGCAAATCATATAGCAGATATTTGGGGGCTTTAACAAAGCTACATTTTTCATGCATTTATCTATCAATCGAGAAGATTTCTTTACTCATGTGACCAACAAACAAATACTTCAAAGGGAATTGTAAACTTAAATGGTGGTAACGGATTGTCGTGTGGGCGGTGGGTGTACAAATTGATCACAGCACAGACTGATTTGCTTTTTTAACCTCAAAAATAATCACAATCAATTTGAACCAAATTCCAATAAGTTTTGTCTTTGTACAAAGAAGAGCCATAAGAAAAATCTGTCACCAGGTTTTTGCTATGTAATGAAGATGTAGACAAAGAAACCCCGAGTCCAACGATCTGTCAATTACTGGTCTGCTTGGTGCAGTATTGATAAAATCACTGTTTACTCTGCTGCAGATCTAGCAATTCTGTATATGCTGAGCTCTGTATAAGTCCGCCCACACCACTGATTGGCAGCTTACTGTGTACACTGTTACACTCAAAACGGGACAACAAGAAATACAGTAGTAAAATCCAGATGTTTTTTGCTCAGTATTAATTTTTATTCTTTATTCTTTATTTTTTATGTCCATCAGTGATAATGGTGTTAATAGACAGTATGATACTATTAACACTATTCATTTTTTTTTTTATTATTATTATTATTATTATTATTATTATATTATTATATGATATTAACACTTATATTATTATATGATAATATTAACACTGATGGACATACAAATATTTTTGAGCAATATTCAAAATAAGAATAAAAATTAATACTGAGCAAAAAACATCTGGATTCTACTTTTCCTTGTCCCGTTTTGAGTGCCGCAGTTATTTTTCTAGTACTAGTGATTTTCTTTCTCCTGAGCACCACTTTACAGTTGAGCCAGGCTATCCCTGATTGTTCAGGTAACATTACTGACTGTGTACACTGTGCCAGGAAGCTGCTAATCAGTGGTGGAGGTGGGAATACACAGAGCAGGAAGACTACATGGCAAGAGACAAGTACTCTTCTACTGATAATCTCCTGGTGATAAAACACTTATTGAAACTACAATAACCAGGACAGTAAGTGACACATCGCGGGGATCAGGGTTTCTGCCCCTACAATATGGTGATGTTAGATTACACAACAAAAACTTGCTGACAAATTCCCTTTAAGATTTTTGCAATAAAGACAAAATAAAGAAAAATAGTACCAAATGTAAATATGCACGACTCATAAATAAGAGAGAAATTGCATATTGTCTTCTTATTTTAAAGCCAGTGATTACCAGGCCAAAACGAAAAGGAATGCCACAAGTTGGGTATGTGGCATGCTAGACTACAGAAGACTACTTTAACATTGCCTTGTGCCAAAATCATTCGTAATTTCTAATTTGTTGTAAAAAACAGTTTTCGCCATTTACAAGTCATTTGCCGTTCTCTACTCTGCTTCTTATTCAGTTGTTACATTTTAATTCTACACTTAAAAAAATCTAACAATGTGTGCTGAATTACTTGATACAGAACAGAAGTGCTTAAAGGGGTTGTCCGAGACTAAAGTACTAAAGTTTGGATTTGCAGGATAGATTATCACTATGAGATCTATAGGGGTCTGACACCTGACAAGTCCACCACTTCTGCTCAGAACACACACTGCAGATCGGGACATTGTGTAGTGTCTTGTATCTTGCATCCACTTGTATGGGAGATAATCATGAGATACTGTGCAGCGGCCACTAAATTATGCATGAAACTGTGGTGTATTGCCTGTACATTTTTTACATCTGAAGCAAAAAGCAAATGGTTGAGGTGGTGCCTGGTGCCATACTCTCCCAATCTAATATTGATGATAGGCCAATGATAGTTTAACTCCTTAAATACCTTAAGGTGGTGTCACACATAGCGACGACGACAACAACGTCGCTGCTAAGTCACCATTTGCTGTGACGTAGCAGCGACGTCCCGTCGCTGTCGCTGTGTGTGACATCCAGCAACGACCCGGCCCCTGCTGTGAGGTCGCCGGTCGTTGCTGAATGTTCTGCTTCATTTTTTGGACGTTGCTCTCCCGCTGTGAAGCACACTTCGCTGTGTGTGACAGCGAGAGAGTGACGAACCGAAGCGAGCAGGGAGCAGGGAGTCGGCGTCTGTCAGCCTGCGGTAAGCTGTAACCACGGTAAACATCGGGTAACCAAGATGCCCTTTCCTTGGTTACCCGATATTTACCTTAGTTACTAGCGTCTGCCGCTCTCACGCTGCCAGTGCCGGCTCAGTGTTCCCTGCACTCCTAGCCAGAGTATACATCGGGTTAATTACCCGATGTGTACTCCAGCTACGAGTGCAGGGAGCCGGCACTGGCAGCGTGAGAGCCCACTGATTAGCGCTGGCTCCCTGCATACGTAGCTGGAGTACACATCGGGTAATTAACCCAATGTGTACTCTGGCTAGGAGTGCAGGGAGCCAGCACTAAGCGGTGTGCTCTCACGCTGCCAGTGCCGGCTCCCTGCACATGTAGCTGGAGTACACATCGGGTAATTAACCCGATGTATACTCTGGCTAGGAGTGCAGGGAACAGGGAGCCGGCACTGGCAGCGTGAGAGCGGCGGACGCTAGTAACTAAGGTAAATATCGGGTAACAAAGAGAAGTGCTTTCCTTGGTTACCCTATATTTACCTTAGTTACGCTTCCACGCGTCGCTGCTGGCTGGGGGCTGGTCACTGGTCGCTGGTGAGATATGCCTGTTTGACAGCTCACCAGCGACCATGTAACGACGCAGCAGCGATCCGAATAAGATCAGATCACTGGTCGTGATCTCTGCTGCGTCGCTATGTGTGACACCACCTTAATTCTCCATTTTAAGTTGTACGTAGCGGTGTTGCTAAGAGTCCTGAATGGAAAAATCCACTAAAGGCCGCTTTACATTCTACGACATCGCTAGCAATTGCTAGCGATGTCGATCGCTAAAGCACCCGCCCCCATCGTACATGCGATATTGTGTGATCGCTGCCGTAGCCAACATTATCGCTACGGCAGCGTCACACGCACATACCTGCTCTGCGACGTCGCTGTGACCGGCGAACCACCTCCTTTCTAAGGAGGCGGTTCATTCAGCGTCACAGCGACGTCATAGAAGCGTCACTGAACCGCCGCCCAATAGAATCGGAGGGGCGGAGATGAGCGGGATGTAACATCCCGCCCACCTCCTTCCTTCTGCATTGTGGGCGGTAGAAGGTAAGGTGAGGTTCCTCGTTTCTGCGGCGTCACACATAGCGGTGTGTGCTGCCGCAGGAGTGACGAATTACTTCGTACACCGAGCAGCAGCGATAATCGAGAATAGGGGGGCATGTCACCAATGAGCGATTTTGACCGTTTTTGCGACGATTCAAAATCGCTCATAGGTGTCACACGCAAAGACATCGCTAAAGCGACCGGATGTGCATCTCAAATTCCGTGACCCCAACGAGATCGCTTGAGCGATGTCGCAGCGTGTAAAGCGGCCTTTAGTTATGCTATGATACATCACTTTTTCTTCGGTTTTCTTTTAAGAACAGTAATTTGATTTTAGGGAGAGCATTTCCTAGAAGAGCAATGTCCAATGGTTTTATTCTGCTGTCCCGAAAGTCTATAACATAAATGTCAGCATGTAGACTTGGCGTACATATTGGTCAATGTCATGCCTATAGTAAATGCACTAAGGATCCTAACAGGACAGTCTTATCTTTAGTGGTGGAGCATAGGTAACAAGAATCAGATATAGAATTAGAAGAAAATGACCTCAGTAGTTTTGCCTTTGACACAATCATTTTGTTCAGGAAACTGAACGAAGAGGGTGAAGGACAGAAGCTTAGACAGATTTCATAGTAATTATTAGTAGGAAAATTACTACTTATGGTGCGTTGTCTGGCAATTTACAGGGCATACTGAAAGTTAAGAAATGTCATACAGGAATCATAAAACTCAATCCCACTCAATGCCAGAAATGCTCACAAGTTTGATGCTTTTTACATAACCGGGATTAGCAGAACTCTATAACAAGCTGTGCTTGACAAATGTTGATGTTCTCATTATATAAACACCCTGCCCAACAGTTTAAAGCCGTGTCTCAGATTTCCCTGAAATATTCCAGTACTGTATATCATGCGGAGCTTTCATAACCACTGGTCGGTATCCGAATATAGTGCAGCTATCCGTACGCACTAAGATCCTCATCTATGATCGCCACAGAAATGCTGCAGGCCCACCAAAATCTCACATAACTGAGGAACCGAAGACTGTGATCAGCAAGCAGTGACCAGTCTATAGTTCACGTTACCGCAGGAAAGCATCTTTACATTATTTATAATCAAAGTCATATTACCTCGATTTTTATATTTCACAGATGCTATATTGAATTGAGATCTAGTTTCAGACGATTATTTGGCCAACAGCCTTTTCAGTTGAGTCTCCTATACACACAAGTGCTCATTTGGCCAAGCACTCCTGTCTTCTCCATGAAAAAGCCGTCAGCCACCACTTTATCTCTAGGAGAACAATGCGATTGTCAGTCTAAAATTGGACATGGCCAATCAACGATCAGTTGCCTGGCGCCCCTTAAACGTTGGAGCATTGGCAACACCTATTGATATTGGTATTAGCCTAACGTGTATGGGGGCCATAAGTATTCAAACATAAAAATATCATTTAGAGGAATTTACCCAATGGTAATATATTTTCTCAGCCTTCTCCATTTGCTCCAGAATATAGTAAAGCTCTGTACTGCAGGGAAAAAAGTGATGGGTTTCTGGATGGCAGAGTAATGGAATGTCACTGGACCTGTGAGGTGGTCTCTGACTTTTTTTTCCTTAGCCAATTTTCTCTTGGATCTACTAATATATCCCTGCCTCTGAAATCCTACGATAACCATTTCACAATGTTAACATTCTATGATGTGAAAAAAAAAATCCATGAATAAGCATCCAGATGAGCTACACAGTATGAATATATGGTTTCTTGTATAGTGTAGTTTCAATGACCTGAACATTAGCTGGCAATAATTAATCTTGATGCATTTGTCATCACTGAGATATGATAAAAGTGCTTAATAGGAGTTTCCAGGAATATCAGGGCACATAAACACAGCTATTTAGGGATTCATAGAAAACACCATATATTAAGATTGTCACCCACTCATTTGTCTATAGCTTACCTTGAAGAATACGGTATTTAGCTCAGAATATCAATATATTATGTATAAAAATATATTCTTATCCATCATAGTAACTGAAATAAATAAAAGCTGCTTCAGTATAAAAATAAAGAAATAAAAAATAATTCTATATAGAATGTTCTTCTATTATATCGTTAAAAGAGAAAATAATGAGGCCACAGATAAACCTCACAGGAGCACTTATTCCCAGTTGTTTGGAAGGCCAAGTTTCAAGAATTGTTTTCATAAAACTGCTGTTTAAGGGTCAGTTCTGTGTTTTTAGCCACTGATCTTCAAAGACTCTGCTTTCCTCTACACAGAAAGGAAGCATCTGCTGAAAACGCTTTAAACTAGTTGTTGTCCAATCAAAACCCCTTATGCCTGCTTTAAACACTTCAATAAATCTTTCAATCCGTCGTCGGGGTCAAGTTGTAAGTGACGCACATCCTGCATCGTTCGTGACGTATTTGCGTGTGACACCTACGTGCGATCAAGATTGAACGCAAATACGGTGATCGCATACACGCCGTTTATTCCTCATACATTGGACGTTTTGTTGTATGAACCTAGGCAATTGTAACGTGTGACATCCCTCATACGATTTCGGTGTCTGATGCTATGTGCGCAGGTGTGCGCTCTGCACCGCAGCTTAAAAAAGGTCCGCTTCAGTGCGCAGCTGAAAAGCTGCGTTCTGAAGCACCTCACAATGTCTGTCATGCACTAATCTCTGTCAGTTGGTCACTATCTCTGTTCCTCTCTCTCTGTCCATGTCAGTCTATCCCTCTTACCCCCCCTCTCATACTCACCGATCCCCGATCCCCGGCGCTGCACGGCGTTCACACTGCTCCGGCGGCTTTTACTATTTTGAAAAAGCCGGCCGCCCATTAAACAATCTCGTATTCCCTGCTTTCCCCGCCCACCGGCGCCTATGATTGGTTACAGTGAGACACGCCCCCACGCTGAGTGACAGGTGTCACACTGCACCCAATCACAGCAGCCGGTGGGCGTGTCTATACTGTGCAGTGAAATAAATAATTAAATAATTAAAAAAAACGGCGTGCGGTCCCCCCCAATTTTAAAACCAGCCAGATAAAGCCATACGGCTGAAGGCTGGTATTCTCAGGATGGGGAGCTCCACGTTATGGGGAGCCCCCCAGCCTAACAATATCAGCCAACAGCTGCCCAGAATTGCCGCATACATTAGATGCGACAATTCTGGGACTGTACCCGGCTCTTCCCGATTTGCCCTGGTGCGTTGGCAAATCGGGGTAATAAGGAGTTATTGGTAGCCCATAGCTGCCAATAAGTCCTAGATTAATCATGTTAAGCGTCTATGAGACACCTTCCATGATTAATCTGTAAGTGACAGTAAATAAACACACACACCCGAAAAATCCTTTATTAGAAGTAAAAAACACAAACATATACCCTGGTTAACCACTTTAATCAGCCCCAAAAAGCCCTCCATGTCCGGCGGAATCCAGGATGCTCCAGCGTCGCATCCAGCGCTGCTGCATGGAGGTGACCGGAGCTGCAGCAGACACAGCCGCTCCGGTCACCTCCACACAGCAACTGAAGACAGCCGCGCAATCAGCTGAGCTGTCGCTGAGGTTACCCGCGGCCACCGCTGGATCCAGTGTCAGCGGGTAACCTCAGTGACAGCAGCTGATCACGCGGCTGTCTTCAGTTGCTGTGTGGAGGTGACCGGAGCGGCGGTGTATTCTGCAGCTCCGGTCACCTCCATGCAGCAGCGCTGGAAGCGACGCTGGAGCATCCTGGATTCCGCCGGACATGGAGGGCTTTTTGGGGCTGATTAAAGTGGTTAACCAGGGTATATGTTTGTGTTTTTTATTTCTAATAAAGGATTTTTCGGGTGTGTGTGCATTTATTTACTGTAACTTACAGATTAATCATGGAAGGTATCTCGGGGAGACGCCTGACATGATTAATCTAGGACTTATTGGCAGCTATGGGCTGCCAATAACTCCTTATTACCCCGATTTGCCAACGCACCAGGACAAATCGGGAAGAGCCGGGTACAGTCCCAGAATTGTCGCATCTAATGTATGCGGCAATTCTGGGCGGCTGTTGGCTGATATTGTTAGGCTGGTGGGCTCCCCATAACGTGGAGCTCCCCATCCTGAGAATACCAGCCTTCAGCCGTATGGCTTTATCTGGCTGGTTTTAAAATTAGGGGGGACCGCACGCCGTTTTTTTTAATTATTTAATTATTTATTTCACTGCACAGTATAGACACGCCCACCGGCTGCTGTGATTGGGTGCAGTGTGACACCTGTCACTCAGCGTGGGGGCGTGTCTCACTGTAACCAATCATAGGCGCCGGTGGACGGGGTAAGCAGGGAATACAAGATTGTTTAATGGGCGGCTGGCTTTTTCAAAATAGTAAAAGCCGCCGGAGCAGTGTGAATGCCGTGCAGCGCCGCGCCGGGGATCGGTGAGTATATGAGAGAGGGCTGCTCAATTCAGTCACTCAGGAGTTTAGCGGTCACCGGTGAGCCCTTCACAGGTGACCGCTAATCAGGACGCGACACAGACAGAGCCGCAGCATGACAAAGAAGTCGGGTGAAGTTCACCCGAGTTCATTCTGACAGTGCGGCTCTGTCTGTGTCTGCTGTCATCTACCATTCAGCTCTGCTACATGGCTGTCTGTGTCTGCTGTCAGCGGCCATGTAGCAGAGCTGAATGGCAGATGACATAGTAAAAACGCATCCCTACACATTACACACGCTTGGCAAGTCAATAAATAAAAAAAAAAAGGGTGCCCAATGCATACGTCACAGAACACATGATCTAAAGGATCGCACACAAAATTGATCAATTTAACATAGACTACTAACGCACGTGTGACAGCAAATGAACGACCTACGTGCAATCTCATTCAATCGCATATGCGACTTGGGCGTGTCACATCGCATACGAGATCGCACACCTAATTGTAAGGTGTAAAGCTGGCTTTAGATGCTGCTCTCAGTAGTGACAGCAGCTTCTAGATACGGTAGTTAAGAGAGCATGGGGGCATACTGACATCACAACTCTGTGGTCCTGATAGCTGCCATGCAGGGCTGTATTTTGCCATCATGCTGCCCTAGGCACTTTAAGTGGTCGCGCCCCTTAGTGACAACGTAAAACTATGAGTTTTCGCACACGACATCTGTTTAAGGCAGATCTACTCTGTAAAACACTTTAAAAAGAATCAATGAGAAATGAAGGGCACTAACCCCCCCAATGGGGATCACCACAGGCACATCAAAACATAGCATGAGCATAAAATATTCCCACCACACCGTCCCCACTTATATAGTGTGACTGTGACACTGCCCCTAATAAACTAAAACGCCACAGTGTCCTCACTTATGAAATATGATCTGTACATTGTGAGGAGGGAGCAGCATGATGTGAGGACATGCATGCTGCCCCCTCCTCACAATGTCCCATGCATGCTGCCCCCTCCTCACAATGTCCCATGCATGCTTCCCCCTCCTCAATGTCCCATGCATACTGCCCCCTCCTCACAATGTCCCATGCATGCTGCCCCCTCCTCAATGTCCCATGTATGCTGCCCCCTCCTCACAATGTCCCATGCATGCTGCCCCCTCCTCACAATGTCCCATGCATGCTGCCCCCTCCTCACAATGACCCATGCATGCTGCCCGCTCCTCACAATGTCCCATGCATACTGCCCCCTCCTCACAATGTCCCATGCATGCTGCCCCCTCCTCACAATGTCCCACGCATGCTGCTCCCTCCTCACAATGTCCCATGCATGCTGCCCCCTCTTCACAATGTCCCATGCATGTTGCCCCCTCCTCACAATGTCCCATGCATGCTGCCCCCTCCTCACAATGTCCCATGCATGCTGCTCCCTCCTCACAATGTCCCATGCATGCTGCCCCCTCCTCACAATGTCCCATGCATGCTGCCCCCTCCTCACAATGTCCCATGCATGCTGCCCCCTCCTCACAATGTCCCATGCATACTGCCCCCTCCTCACAATGTCCCATGCATAATGCCCCCTCCTCACAATGTCCCATGCATGCTGCCCCTCTCCATGAGCTCCTAATGCTGCCTTCCTCTTTTCCAAAATGACACCTCCATGCTGCCCCACTCATCATACTAAGACCACCACACTAACGCTTATGCTGAGACCTCCCCCACACACACACACACACACACACTACCCCACTCTTGATATTGACTCCCCTACATTGTTCCACTCCATACTGATCCCACACATGCTGTCCCTTCTCCATAATGAGCTCCCAATGCTGCCCCCCTCTCATTCTGAGTCCTTACACTCCCCCCATCAATTTTGTCATTGCACTATCCCTCAACCCTTGTCCTCTGTCTCTAGCATTGGCCCCTCTCTCCCATTCCCCCAGCATCAGCCTCTCTCCCCCCAGCCTCCCCCAGCATCAGCCTCTCTCCCCCCAGCCTCAGCCTCTCTCCCCCCAGCCTCCCCCAGCATCAGCCTCTCTGCCCCAGCCACCCCCAGCATCAGCCTCTCTCCCCCCAGCCTCTCCCAGCATCAGCCTCTCTGCCTCCAGCATCAGCCTCTCTGCCCCCAGCATCAGCCTCTCTCCTCCCAGCCTCAGCCTCTCTCCTCCCAGCCTCAGCCTCTCTCTCTTCCCAGCCTCCCCCAATCCTCAGCCTCTCTCTCTTACCAGCCTCCCCCCAGCCTCAGCCTCTCTCTCTTACCAGCCTCCACCCAGCCTCAGCCTCTCTCTCTTACCAGCCTCCCCCCCAGCCTCAGCCTCTCTCTCTTCGCAGCCTCCCCCCAGCCTCTCTCTTCCCAGCCTCTCTCTCTTCCCAGCCTCCCCCCCGCCTCAGCCTCTCTCTCTTCCCAGCCTCCCCCCAGCCTCAGCCTCTCTCTCTTCCCAGCCTTCCCCCAGCCTCAGCCTCTCTCTCTTCCCAGCCTCCCCCCAGCCTCAGCCTCTCTCTCTTCCCAGCCTCTCTTCCCAGCCTTCCCCCAGCCTCTCTCTTCCCAGCCTCCCCCCAGCCTCTCTCTTTTCCCAGCCTCCCCCCAGCCTCAGCCTCTCTCCCCCCAGCCTCCCCTTGCATGATTATAGTGGACAAAAAGAGGCATCGCAACGATCACCAACTAACCTGTAAGATGTCCATACATTCTAGGCTCTGCCTTAGCGCATACCTGCTCCGGTGCCCGCTGCACTGCTCTGGTGATTATCCTGTTCTGGCTGGCTCCAGCTTCAGTCGCGTCCTCCTCCGCGGCGTGTGTCGTCTGCAGCATTGGACGCTGCAGCACGGGGCAGTGAGCTGATTGGCGCGCCCGTGCGCCTCTAACCCCTGAAGTGCAGGCGCTGGAACTTCCGGGGTCAATCATCTCACTATGCCTGGTGCCCGCCGTATATTTAAATAGATAGAAGTGCGCCTCTCCTCCCTCTCAACACCCCCTCCCCCCGAGAACACAGCGGATTCACTAAACTGTGTAACGGAGGTAGGGGCGGGAGGGCGGGGATGTAAAAAAAAAAATATATATATATATATATAAATTTATTTATTTTTTTTGCTGCCAGAAAGTGCCGCCCCCCGCAACGTGCCGCCCCAGGCATGGGACCACGGGTGCCTTGTAGCAAATACGGCCCTGCTGCCATGGCAAATGCAAGGCCAGGTAACGGGCTTAAAACATGCCAGCTATAGTGGCCTGAACAGATGTTAGACACAGTGGTAAAGATAACATTTTTCATTCCTGTCATTCCACTTTGCATTAACTCCTGAAAAGCAGTGGAATGGTTAATAAACTGCTGGACAGAAGTTTTAAATAGAAGTGGTTTTTAAAATGGTACCACTTTTGGATGTGTCCCAATATATAGGTCCTCCAAAGTTATGTAAAAACTGAATATATGTTTTCTATACCTCCATGAAAAATGTATGCTTTTTTTTTTTATTATTATTATTAAATCTTCCGACATCCTGACAAAATAAAAGGACATATTGCAAATGGTGTCAATGTAAGATTAACATGAGGTAAATGTTATATATTAACTATTTGGTGTATATGACTATCTGGAATAACAGTATAAACATTCAGTGTTTGAAAATTACTAAATTTTTTTTTTTTTTTTTACATTTTTGTCAAACTTCTAATTTTGTCAGAAACATAAAACATATTGACCTACATTTAGGACTAACAAAGTATAATGTGTCACAAAATAAACTCAGAATCGCTGGGATATATTGTAACATTTCAGTTTTATTGCCACAAAGTGACACATCAGATTTGAAAAATTTGCCAGCATTAAACACATACTAGCAGGGGGTCACGTCATTCTGTGTGCCCATCGGCGCACCCATGACATGATGGCAGGGAGCCAATGGGATGCCATAACAGCCAGGGGTCTGCTGAATACCCCTATGCCTATTATTACGATACTCCTATGAAAGTCAACCAGTAGAGGGCACTCATAGGAGACCTTGATTTTTGCTATATATGGCAGTGCTGTAGCACTGCTGTGTATATAACAAGCAATCAGATGATCGCAGGTTCAAATCCCCTAAGAAGACTAACAAATATAGTGAAAAGTTTCACCCCCCCTTTTGTCCCATTAAAAAATAAAGCAATTTAAAAAAACACAAAAACTATATTTGGGATCGCGGCGCTCGTAAAAGTCCGATCTACCAAAATATAATAAAAATTAATCCGACTGGTAAAAGGCGTAACAAGAAAAAAAATAAAAATGTTAGGATTACATTTTTTGGGGCTGTGGCAATAAAATGCAGTAACAGGCTATCAATAAATTGTATTTATCCCAAAATGGTATCAGTAAAAACATTAGCTCAGGGAGCAAAAAAAAGAAAAAGCTTTCATACAAAATTGAAAACGTTACGAGTCTCAGAAAATGGCAACACCAGCAATTTTTTTTTTTCTTTCTTCAAATTTCCCAATTTATTTTCACCACTTTAATAAAAAAATTATAAACCATATGTGCCCACTTGGCAGATTTGTGTGCAGATTTTCTGCACATAAAACTACATGTTTTGGCACAAAAAATGCAACAGAAAAAAGGCTTGTTTTTTAATCGCATTTTATTTAAGAAGTTTTTTTTTGGCATTTTTCCATTTGTTTTCTTTTAGTCATGGTGATCGCGGGGGTTCCTGCACTGTACTTCCACGATTGCCGCTGGGGTTCCGACTGATGTTAGGCTATGTGCCCACAGGACAACGTACCTGCAGACTTTTCTGCAGGTATTTCCGCAGGTTCATGCAACAACTCCCCGGAATCTGCAGCGATTTCCCGCAGCATTTTCCACAGCTGCAAAAACCGCAGAATTGATACAGTACTCCCCAAATCCCATAGGAGAACAAGGGGAGTGTCTGTACTTGCGTAAACCTGCGGATTTATCTGGAAAATCCAGATAAATCCGCAGGTTTTTCGTTGCAAAATCCACGGGTACGTTGTCCCGTGGGCACATAGCCTTACAGCCAAGACCTGGCTCTCAATGCCCAGAGTGGTGCCCACGCTGCTCACAGCAGTATAAACCCCTGAATGCGGCGATCAACGGAATAGCAGCATTCAGGAGGCAGGGAGAGGGATCGCTTACTGTCCCAGGTGATTGGGTCCCTGTAACGCGATCACAGGGAAACGATCGCTGCCATGGCAACCCTGGGTCATCACCATGATGACTTCTGGTTACTGAGCTATGAATTGCCTCACAGACCATGCCGGATTCATGGTGTGTGATGCGAAGTGTCAGAGCTGCGAGTGCAGCACTGACAGATATAATCCACTGTAGTGATCGAGCTTGAGCACTGTAGTGGATTATATCCACAGGAAAAAATGCTAAAATGCTGAAACAATGGACATGCTGCATCTTTTTCAGCAACAAAATCTGCAAGAAAATAAAGTAGCAGCGTGTGCACAGCAAGTCACAATTCTCATAGACTGCTGGCATACGTTTTCCCTTGCAGTATTGATGAAAATCTGCAAGACAAAAAACGCATACGAAAAAAGTGGCAAAAACGCAACGTGTGCACATGGCCTAAATGTTTGGTATCTGCATAAATCGGACTGACCTGGAGAATCATATAGCCAGATTAGTTTAATCCTATAAGTGAACTTCATACATTAAATACAAAAACAATTTTGTACTTTTTTTGCAATTTCAATGCATTTGTAATTTTTTTCCCTCTTGTCAGTGCATCACATGATTAAATTAATAGCTTCATTCAAAAGTACAATTCATCTAGCAAATAACAAACCCTCATACGGCTAGGTGGACGGAAAGAGAAAAAAGGTTATGGCTCTTAGAAGAAGGGGAGGAAAAATACCCAGAAATTGGCTGCAGCATGAAGGGGTTAATATAGTTAGAACAAGAAATCTGAGGATTTAATACCCCTAACAAAACATTTGTAAATGTTTACCATTGTAGTGAGTTTCATGAGCATGGTTGTTCTCGATGACAGCTAACTTGTAGAACATAAAGAAATTAAGTACTACTGTGAAGATCTAAAAGGTGTGCAGATTCATTTTGTTAGTTCTTGGAAAACTTTCACCTCCTACACACATTCTCAAGATCTGTGAGTTCATTTAAGAAATGACTTCAGTGTCTCTCAGTTATAATAGTTGGCATGTCATCTCTCTCTCACACACACACCAAAACACATCATAGTGGTACCAGTAATGTGTACACTCTGAAGATCTGAGGTTGTGAGTTGAATTAATCACCTAGGAAGGTTAACGATACAATTATATTTATTCTTCCATCCGGTCTTATAGCAACTCTGGGTACATAGCCAAAACGAGATGCCTCAGTTCACAAGATCCCAAACCGGGACTGCCCACATTCCAGGAGATACCCACAGTCTCACAACTTTTGCTTGGTTCATAGCTTATGTATCTCCCACCAGCATGGTCTGCGGTCACAGCTTATGATCCCTTGTAGGCTGTGAGCCCTCGAACACCGGGTCCTTTCTCTTCCTGTACCAGTCTGTGCCTTGTATGTTCATGATTATTGTACTTGTCCCTATTATGTATACCCCTTTTCACATGTAAAACGCCATGGCGCAATAATATTAAATAATAATAATGTGTATGTATGAACTGTGTCTCACACGGAACCCTTCCCAAATCCATTAACATTTTATTGTGCACCTTAAACTGACAAGCAAGAAAATATCTAATAAAACACACCGAGATCAGCGTAACTAGCTTTCCGTGTTGGAAAAAGTCTAGTCAAGAATGGGATCGTAAGTATGCAGCCAGTTCAGTACCAGGATTAGTTGGCGCGATAGGTCTGGAAGTACCAGACAGAAGATCTTCTCTGTATGCAAAGTTACTGCCCAAAGTTCTACCAACTCAGAAATATAGTCTATGGGTTCAGATAAGAGTTTTCCATTGACAGACGACACCACACAACTTTGGAGGGGTTGAGCAGGAATCAGATATTGATCCATTACAGCTTGCTGCAGGAAGCTGCCTTCCGACTCAAAATCAACAAGAGCCATTTCACTAAAACGGGTATCATCACACAATAAGGACACAGGCAGAGTCAGAGGAGAAAAGAATTAGTTCCACCCTAAGAAAACGTCTCCTACCGACCCTAGACTAGAAAGTCCCGACCTTCAGAGGACATGACTGAATGAAGAGTTCCATACCTCCAAAGTAAATTCAGTCCCTTGGCACAACAATTTTCATGTTATTGCTTGGTCAGCTTGACATGATTGACCTGCATTGGTTCTGGAGCAGCAGCAGGAGCTGGAGACTGAGTAGTCAGTGGGTTTTGGAGGAGTGGAGCCAGGCGCATAAGTTTCCTTTCACGTGTCAACTCTCAAGACTGCTCCTGTAACCTGAGATTGACCCGGGTTGCCAAAGAAATGAGATCATCCAAAGTAGCGGGGATATCATGATCTGCCAGTTCAGCCTTGATCCTCATGGACAGACCTTCCTAAAAGACGGCTACCTGCATCTCATTTTTCCATCCTAGTTCAAAAGAAAGGGTACTGAACTGAACTGCATGTTTTACCCACACTCTGAATACCATGACACAGCCACAGAAGGAATGATGTTGCAGAGGCAATACAACCTGGCTCATCAAAGACCTTCTGGAAGGCCACCAGGAAGACCTGGATGTCTGATCTGAGGTGACAGAGTCTCTCCTCATCCACAAAGGGCTGACCCAGGTGAGAGCCTCCCCACCAAGGTGGCACATTAGAAATCCCACTTTCGCCTAGTTTGAAGAAAACTGGTTTAAAAGCAGTTCAAACGCAGCGTGCACTGGTCAATAAACCTTCGGCATTGCTTTAGGTCACCGGCAAATAGTAGAGGAGAAGAAGAGGCCTGAATACTGTTGGTGCAGGAGCATGCAGGCGGATATTTACCACCCTTGGGTGGGTCAAGATTTGACTTTGCTGTTGTTGTACGTGAGACATTTCAAAGTAGAGTTTGGACAGAGCGGCGTGTCGGACTCAGTGGGATCTACGACCTGTGCAAACTGTTATGGGTGCCGGGGCGGGCGTGTAATGGAACGGGTGAGTGGACCCACTGGATCACGGAGCCCAGGCTTACTCTGAAGAGGCCTGATTAAGCGGCTACCTGTTCTTCTCTGTAGCCTCTGGTGGTACGGCTTGTGCTGCAGGTAGCCGCCAGGTACCACTCCAAGGCAGTCCCAAAGTCCGCAGCATGCTGACCCAAATGACAGCAGACAGAGCTGAGTCAAGACTATGGGCTAGAGACAGGACTGGCAGCAGACGAGATGGAGTCGGAAATAGAGGCCGGATTCTGGACTGGCAACAGACAAGACTAGGTCGGAGCCACAGGCTGGAGTATGGACTAGCAGCAGCCAAGATGGAGTAGGATCCACAAGCTGGAGTTTGAAATGATGGGTGCAGGTTCAGGAAAAGGCAGGGCGGGTACAGGGAGGAGTACGGGTTCAGGTGCACAGCACAGTTTTTGGGTCACAGGACAGGTACTGGTACACGGAAAGAGTTCAAGTTCTGGTACAGGCAGGGTCACAGGTACTGAAACACAGCAACAAGAACTTGACAAAGCTATTAGTACACACTGGACACACAATGAACTAAAATTGCACAGGCACCTCCATACAGGGGGAGTGCCTTAAATACCTAGTGCCTCCCAGGCATAGGCTGAGGACACTTCCGCAGTACGCGCGCTGTCCCTTTCAAAAGCGAGGAATGCGAACACCTTAAGTGCGCAGCCGGGAGACCAAGGAGTTGGGGACCGCGGTGGGAACCAGAGTAGGAGACAGGACACATGTGCAGAGGTGAGTGTGTCAGCGTCCCTGCCAGGTGAGAGCAATGGGGCAGCTCAGGGACACCTGTGTTAGTGTGCTTTATGTATATATGCATATACACACACACACACACACACATATATTCATATTAGACTGCAAATTTGAAATCACTTTACTTTTTTGTTTAATATTCACAGGATAAAAAAGCTTCAGAAGTATGAAGGATATGCTTCAAGGGTATGTTGATGCAATTGTATCACAAGATACAAACAAATTCCCTGAATGCGACATCATGCATAGAATTGGCTTTATTAATTTTTTTTTCATTGATTTTAAGTTATTTTACTTTGTAGTATTTTTATGGGTTATTTTTTAAGTGTTAATGGATAAAAATCCCAGTTAAATATCTTTGGACAGATCTGAGTTGATAATCGACATTATGTTGCCAAAAATGGAGATACCTACATTCGTCTGGAGATAAAAGTCCCAAAAAGGCCCTCTCTGTTCACTTCCCAGTTCACAAAGAGTAACTAATGATTGGAAAAAGGTAAAAGCATTGGAGGTTAGCCTGCATCAATGCCCAACACCACATTTATGAAAATGGTTGTAGTTAAAGGGAAGTACAAAGGAAAATGTGTTCAAAGTCATCCCCTTCATAATCCATGTTAGACATAAACCACTCATGTATTAATGATCGCGGAACTCAGCCATATCTGCTCTTCATTGTTGAAAGTATCGGCCTAAGGCTGGTTTCACACATCTGTGTTGTGGTCTCAGGACAGACCGCAATGCATGGACTGGCCGAGGGTCTCCTGACACGAACTTTATAGCTTCATATATACCCAAAAGGCTGATAAGTTTGGGTTGCGAATCACAAACTGTGACACAAAGCTGTATGAATGCAGCCTAAGGGTATGAAGAGAATTTATGTGAATTTCTCTGGCTGATATGTCCATGTAAAAAAAAAAAGTAGGATTTGTGGTGCTTATTTTGACACATTTTTTGTGTATGAAAGGTTTTTCTGTATTTCTTGATTTAGTTTTTTAAAACTTTACCTTTATTTATTTAATTTACAAAAGAAAACAAGATATACAGTCACAAAGCACTAGCTGTGCCAGGATGGATATGCAAACAAAAAAAAATTACTGAGAGAAGAGAAATAACAATAGTAACTATTACCTTATTAATCAAATCTTGAGAGTTGTACTGAGCAATAACACCAAGATAGACATTAAAAAGCAGGCAATGAAATCATACAGTCGTGAGATAACAGTCCAAAGAAGAAAGGAATAAAAAAAAAAAAAAAGCAGAATAGGTGAAGAGCAGAAGAAGCATTAAGAGAAGCGGGGAGGATAATGGAAGGAGGGGGAAAGGTATGGAAAGCATTAGGGAAAGGTGTTCAAAGGTGTGACACAAAGTGTACAGGTCAGTTCTCCACAATAAAAGGCAGATATCAGCCAATGACCTAAATTCCATCCAATAAAACTAGGTTTTGTTAAAGCGAAAAATAGGAGTCATTAATCGTGGCAGCTAATTCCTCTATGAACATCACCTCATGTATTTTAGAAACCAATAAGGAGATTGTTGGAGCGCTATGTTTCTTACAGAGAAGAGGGATACACGCTGTTGTAGTCGCAATTAAAGGTCTTAGTAATGATTTTTTGTACGTTTTTAAAGGATGTTGAAGGGCGCGAGACATGCCCAAGTTTGAAGTGAGGTTTGTGAGTTTACATATAACTTGCTGCACCTTCCCTCAAAAAGGCGAGAGAAGCCTGCAGGATCAGAAAATTTGTAACAGAACTTTACCTTCCAGAAATATAGAGTGTAGGGGAGTCGGGACCCTATATCACCTACATTGTAATTGATATACGGCCTCATGAAAGTAGGAGCAAATAGATGATTTATGTGTCTCCACTGATCCCTTTTTAGAGGGAAGCCCAAATCGCCCTCCCATTGGGTTTAAAAATTGGTGTTCGGTTAGCTGGAATGTTCAATTAACAAGGAGTATGAGAAGAATAAAGTGTGTCTTAATGGCCCTGTATCTGAGCATGCAGTCTTGAAAGTCTTATCGTTATTATAAAAAGATCTAGGGCGAAAAGCAGATTACCCAAAATAGGCAACATAGAGGAAGATAGTGGTAAGATGTGAGAACAGACCATGGGATGAGAACAGCAGGCTATGTTAGCCCAAACTATGGTATGAGTTTTAAGGGCTTTTATCAAGAACAGGTCGAGCCAAGGGGTGGCTGATATTTGTAAAGCTTTGCTCAATTCTGACCCAGGCCTTTGCCTCACCATTCCTGCACCAGTTCAGGATTCTAGAAAGGTGGCAGGCAATATATTAAGATCTAAAATCCGCAAAGGCTATCTCCCCAGAGAACTTTCAATGATATAATAATATAGTTGTACTAACACGGTGGGGATTACCAGATCAAATAAATTTGGTTTAAACACAAGCAAGAATCCTGAAGAAGGACGAGGAAAACTCTATTGGGAAAGCTTAAATGACATACAGAATTCATGGGAAAATGTTCCTTTTAAAAATCTCTTGAAGTAATCTATTCAATGGCCAGGATTCTAACTTTAGGCAGACATGCCTAAAGAATTAAAATGTCCCTGCAGAAAAAAAAAACATGAGGTAAAAAATAACACCACATAAATGTTTTCTCACTGATATCAATAGGAATCTTTTTCATTGAATATTTAAATTGATTCTTGAAATGAATTTTGAAACAGAATCTGTTCCAAAAATGTAACACCTCCCCCTTCATTTGAATTATATCCCTAGACGGTCTCAAATTAAAGAATTGAAAACTGGCTTGAATTAAAGGGGTTGTCTGGTCTTCTGCTAAGAGTCTGTAGTCACACCATGTGTGCAGAACACGCTACCAAACTTCTCCGTTATTGCTGCTGGAACCGTGCAGTCACATGATTACAAGTATGCGATTTGTAAACATGTGGTTATGGGCCGACTAGACGTGCTCAGCCTTGCTCAATACAAGTTAATTGAGCAAGGCCAAGCATGTCTAGCAGGAATGTGATTGGAAGTACAGTCCCTGACAGAAGTTCTGTCGCTTATCCATGTTATATAAATAAAAGCTTATAACCTGACTTTAAATTCATCCATTGGTTTTATAAATTACTCTTTTGAAAGCAGAAACCCTCCCAAATTTGGTTTAAGTTATGAAAATAAAGTTGCTGCAAAGCTGAAATATTGATCGTTTAATAAACACAGAAAGGTCAGATTTTGGCAAGTCAAAAGTTTTGTCACCCACAGAAAGTACTGTGAAATTCAAACAAATAATTAACTTCTAACACAAGATATGTTGCATAACATTGGTTAATGAAGTTGTGGTGCTATTAGAGCCATATTTAATATTTTGTGTGACTTCCATGAGCTTGAAGGACTGCATCCAAGCGGTTCAACAATGATTACATACTATTTATTGATGAAGTCATCAAGAATAGCAAAAAATGCAGTCTTACATGCCTCCCAAAGTTCATCTAGATTCTTTGGTTTCGTCTTCCAAGCTTCCTCTTTCATCCTACCCCAAACATGCTCAATGATATTTATGTCTGGTGACTGGGCTGGCCAGTTCTTGAGCACCTTGATCTTCTTTGCCAGGAGGAACTTTGTTGAAGAAATGGATGTATAAGATGGAACACCATCCTGCTGCAGAATTTGACCCCTTTTATGAATGGGAATGTAAAAAGCTAATAGTTTTTGATATTTTAAGCTATTGATATTGCCTTCCACCTTGCAAATGTTTTGCACACCTCCATACTGAATGTAACCTCAGACCATGATCTTTCCACCACCAAACTTAACTGTTTTCTGGATCCATACGGGCTCCAGTAGGTCTCCTGCAGTATTTGTGGCGGCTGTGGTGTAATTCAACTGAAGATTCCTCAGAGAAGTCCACCTTCTGCCACTTTTCCAGCGTCCATCTCTTTAGTATGTTGTGGGACTTTTAATTGCCTTTTGTTTAGTGCTGGCTTCTGGGCACTGATTTGACCATGGAGGCCATTTCGAGACAGAATCCTACAAACTGTTCTAGTTGACACAGGGACTTGAGGTGAACAGGCCTGCAGTGGAAGAGGGGCTGGCTTTGGATTTTCTAACCAACAAACGTTCCTCCTGAGCAGTTGTCTTGCAGGGTCTGCCGGACCTGGGCTTGTCAAAAACATCTCCAGTCTCTTCAAATCTTTTTTTAATTCTTTGTACTTGACACTGAGGAACATTAAAGGTGCCAGCCACCTCTGCAGTGGATCTGGTCTTCAGCCTCTTGATAATCAAGGCTTTGGTCACAGGGTAGATTTTTGGCATGTTGTCAAAGGTCAAGTTGCAGTTCAAGTGAAGGTCTGGGGTGCTGGGTTTCTTTTTATACACACCCACTAATTAAGCAATCATTTAGTGAGCACAGGTGAGGATGTAAACTAGGATTGGGTGCATTATTTGACAAGGCGACAAAACTTTTGTCTTGCCAAAATCTGACCTTTCTGTGTTCATTAAATGATCAATATTTCAGCTTTGCAGCAACTTTATTTTAATAACCTAAACCAAATTTGGAAGGGTTTTTGCTTTCAAAAGAGTAATTTATAAAATCAATGGATGAATTTAAAGTCAGATTATAAGCTTTTATTTACATAACATGGATAAGCGACAGAATTTCTGTCAGGGAATGTATGCACATCGCATATTGCAGGCACATGAGCACCCAGTCTTTGAGCAATACCGGAGAATCCTGACAGTGTGCGCGCTGTCAGGATTCAGAAGTTTGCAGTTACATAGAGTGACTGCAAACTTTTAGCACAAAGATCAGACAACCCGTAATCCTTTAAGGGATATTTCATATTTATGCCCAAGTTGTTAAAAAATGCTTTGGAATTTGCAGATCATTATATCTTAGCAGAAAATTCCTGTAAGGAGATAATCTAAAATTATGTTCTGCAACATGTCATTTGCATATACCGTAGTTAGATATCCTTCTGTGACCTGAGAACGTAGGTGGCTTGAAAGGTCTAGCTCTTCTCTGCAAGACCTCTTGCTCATGTAATTAGTGAGAGTTCTGTTCTTTATTTCACTCTTTTTTATTTTTACAACTGTTTTGCCTTTATGGCTAAATAATTTTTTATCCATCATTTTTTGTAACCAATGTATGCAATGTAATTTCATATATTGAATATTAAAATTAATGTTTTCTCCTTGCTGCTTTAAATCTACCCACAAGAGGAAACATAGTATAGCTGTGTTAACTCGTCGAATGCCAGAGTTTTGAAGGTTGATACTACAGAGCAGAATGTGCCTGTGAATACTTGTGTGCTCCTTCAGACATACTTTTTTTTTCTGTGGATAAAAAAAAGACCAAGTTTCATCAGTGTTATTGAAGAGTTCGTCTGAGTTTCCATAGAGTATTATCAAAGTTTAGTCCACGTTTAATCATTTTTTCTTGGATAAGAAATATAATTTCTCCAGCTGCACCGATCAACCAGTCCTCAGCATAAAAGATCAAGGTGCATATGCGCAGGAGCGCAATCGAGGTCTCTATGTGGATGACGTAGGATGCGTCATCCACATAATGCTGGGAAGGAGAACGGCGATGGATGTAAGAGAGGAGGCGCCGGACACGAGAGCTGCGATGCCCATCAGACCCAACTACCCCCTAGATGAGTATAATAAAGGTGATTTTTATGTTATACCGATCAGACTGGGCACTTAATAATGAATATAAGGGCTTATTGGTAGTGGCCGCAGCTTATAAGCGAAAATCCTGGTGACAGGTTCCCTTTAAGTTTT